>NW_007379831.1:0-38013 GCF_000475195.1 Diaphorina citri
AATTTAGTTATCATCAGATTCAATTTTGGGTGCCAAATAATAACGAATGTGACCAATGTCATCAATCTTGAATTCAACGACCAGAGGAACATCAAGTGACATGGACAAACATACCTGAAACATCAAATAAGAAATTAAAATACATGAGTTTAAATTCAATGATTGAATAAACTGTAAACCTCAATTGAAAAAAAAAAAAATGTTAAGTTTAACCTATAGCAATAAAAGCAAAATCTTATGTACTGACAAAAGGTATAATCTAGTGTGAATATTGAAGACCCATTTCTAACATCTTACATACCTGATTGGATAGGGGAGCAGCCTTAGCAAAGTTGAGAAGGTACCGGCAAGCAAAGTTCAAACTGACAGGTTCTTGCATCTCCACAGTCACAGCCTCTTCCTCCTTATCAACATTTCCAGTCTGGGGGAGTAAAACAATGTTTATTTTACTGAAAGTCCTCTGGTAGAAAATTTGTCTATTTTTCTACAAATGTATTTTATGAGAAAATATCCTACATCATTTGGAATTTGAACCCATGCGCTCCCACTTACAGGGAAAGCTTATTAACCAACTGACAAATCATATTGTTGATTGGGTTAGGAGTTATGTGTTATCAACGATTTCGAACGAAACTCGTGTTAGTGGTTAGTCCAACATATAATACTTTATCAATAATATTTGTACCTAGTTGCAGAGAACATAGACATTGTAAGTTATGTACTGTCAAAAGAGATGTGTTGCCCAGCAGTTTGATCAAATGTTAAAGTATGTCTACGCTATGATCGGTATATCGATTGCAGTAAATACGTTCGTACAGTCTTGACGCTGTTCTACGTCAATCGACTTTATTATTGTTCAGTCTATTTGCCTGTGTTTGTTAAGGCAACAGACGCGAAAACATCGAGTACCTACTAGAGCTGAACACGCGTCTATGAGTCTAATCGATGTGACTACACTATAAGCTTTTTTTAGAGAGAAAGAGAGAATCTTGTAAAATTCCTATGTTTCATAAATCTTTCAATAATACAAGATTTAGGTACACATAGACGCCATGAAGCACACCTTTCGATCGCTTTACTGTTATGAGCACACCTTTGAACTAGTTATGTACGTTTCCCAAGTTACATAAAATCATGTAATCAGTACCTACCTATGGTCATGTGCGATATCATACCTTATTTTCGTTTGATAACTTTTAATGATGTATGAAAATTATGTAATGAACTTACATTTTAACCAGACCTTTCATTAATCGTGAGATTTTGTTAATCTTTTTACTCGACCACTTTTGTTTGTCCTGAACTACTCTACAGAGAAAGTGTTTCTTTTTCTGGAATCGAACCACACCACGAACCTTGGAATGCAATCTCATCACTTGGTTTTCTCTAAATACCTATGTAGTTCATAGACTAACATGGTCTTTGAGACCATTGTCCACATAATTTCCCCCCCTCAAAGGCATAAAAATAATCATGAATAAAATTGTTAGGATAAGAAAAGTAAAAAGGCAATCAGTAGGTTTGTGTTCTATTGTAATCAACGTCTGATAACGTCCTATTGTTTATCATCTACCTTTTCCCTTATCAGTGTAGAATTGAAAGGTCTATTTCGATAGTTTTATCTCCCCGAATCAAAGCTAACATCATTAAGTTTTTATGTAAAGCTCAGAATAGTGTTATCAGCTGTTGGCAGTCATTTCGTAACGTGTTTTCAACTGTTCACATTTGAGGTAGTTAGTGCCCATTATCTCATCTTTCCCTATTTTCTAAGAATCAAAAACAATTTTAAAAAGATGAAAAACACCTAATGACAAGTGAATTTCGTGTCCGAATTCAAAACAAACTCCAAAACCGCGTATTTTCTGGATTAAAGTTCGGTTTAGGCTCGAGGTGTTTTGTAATCTCGTTCTAAGGTTCGACTCCCAGGAGTGACATGTAAAATTAGCAGCGTCATTTGGAGGTGAAAAGACTAGTAATTTTTTCTTTTCCAAATTCTCTCTGCAGGGTCTATACAAATTCTCTCACATGGCACTCTAAGCTTTAAAAAGTTGGGGGGGGGAGTAAAATAATAATGTTTCTACTATTTTACTGAAAGTCCTCTGGTGGAAAATTTGTCTATTTTTCTACAAATGTATTTTATGAGAAAATATCCTACATCATTTGGAATTTGAACCCATGCGCTCCCACTTACAGGGAAAGCTTATTAACCAACTGACAAATAATATTGTTGATTGGGTTAGGAGTTATGTGTTATCAACTATTTCGAACGAAACTCGTGTTAGTGGTTAGTCCAACATACAATACTTTATCAATAATATTCGTACCTAGTTGTAGAGTACATGGGCTTACATTGTAAGTTATGTACTGTCAAAAGAGATGTGTTGCCAAGCAGTTTGGTCAAATGTTAAAGTATGTCTACGCTATGATCGGTATATCGATTGTAGTAAATACGTTCGTACAGTCTTGACGCTGTTCTACGTCAATCGACTTTATTATTGTTCAGTCTGTTTGCCTGTGTTTGTTAAGGCAACAGACGCGAAAACATCGAGTACCTACTAGAGGACTAGAGCTGAATACGCGTCTATGAGTCAATCGATGCGACTACACTATAAGCTTTTTTTTAGAGAGAAAGAGAGAATCTTGTGAAATTCCTATGTCTCATAAATCTTTCAATAATACAAGATATAGGTACACATAGACGCAATGAAGCACACCTTTCGATCGCTTTACTGTTATGAGCACACCTTTGAACTACGAGTAGTTATGTACCTACGTTTCCAAAGTTACATAAAATCATGTAATCAGTACCTACCTACCTATGGTCATGTGCGATATCATACCTTATTTTCGTTTGATAACTTTTAATGATGTATGAAAATTATGTAATGAACTTACATCCTCTATGAAACCCCTTAGGAGAGAGAGAGAGTTCTATAGTTTAATTGAACCACTAGTTTAGATTTGATCAACTTTCCCCATTTTCCCACCAGGTTACAAGCTGCCATGGGAGGACGAACAATATGGGTACCCCAACAACTTCGCGACCCCCCTCAACATTCTCATCGAAGCAAGTAACGGGGCTTCGGATTACGGGAACAAGTTTGGAGAGCCCCTCATTCTGGGTTTTGCCCGCTCGTATGGGCAACACTGTAATGGGGAGAGGCGAGAGTGGATCAAGCCCATTATGTTCAGTGGAGGGATTGGTACTATGAAGCATGAGCTCAAGGAGAAGGCTAGTCCCAATGTTGGTAAGAAAATATGTTTTCGTCTATTCTTCATTTTAGCTTTATTAGTAGAATTTCAGGGGTTGGATGGAAGAGAATGCCCTAGGCATTAATCCCGCCCCCTGAGTTAGGATTTTTCAATATGTTTTTTTTTTCTTTCTTTCTTTCTTTCTTTCTTTATTTAATTTTCGTTTTCTTTTGTTAATTTATTATTTTGTTGTTTCTATTGTAATCAACGTCTGATAACGTCCTACTGTTTATCAGCTACCTTTTCCCTTATCAGTGTAGAATTGAAAGGTCTATTTCGATAGTTTTATCTCCCCGAATCAAAGCTAACATCATGAAGTTTTTATGTAAAGCTCAGAATAGTGTTATCAGCTGTTGGCGTAACGTGTTTTCAACTGTTCACATTTTAGGTAGTTAGTGTCCATTTTCTCATATTTCCCTATTTTCTAAGAATCAAAAACAATTTTAAAAAGATGAAAAACACCTAATGACAAGTGAATTCCGTGTCCGAATTCAAAACAAACTCCAAAACCGCTTATTTTCTGGATTAAAGTTCGGTTCAGGCTCGAGGTGTTTTGTAATCTCGTTCTGAGGTTCGACTCCCAGGAGTGACATGTAAAATTAGCAGCGTCATTTGGAGGTGAAAAGACTAGTAATTTGTGCAACAAGTTAATACCGTACATATTTCCGTCTTAAGAACCGGAAAATTAGGTTTAAACTTTGATTTTTGTTGTACTTCCGTCTAAGAGTTCAAATGGCGATCATTCGGTATTATTCAAAACCGGGCATCGGTGCGGGCGAAAAGACGAAGAAATTGAAAGCGGTTCCGAAGGTGATTTCTGACATCGAATCCGAACTGTGCTATAACATTGAGATCTCTAGAGAGCTGACTCCGGTAGAGTTGGACAAGTTGCATTGGATTTTGAACTCATCGTTTGAGTGCAGGAAGTTGTCCTCGCATACCAACTTCAAGGATAATTCCAACGTGATTGAAGTGGGACCCAGGTGAGTGATGAAAAAAAGGAAGAAGAAGGATAGAGGGAACTGTAACAACGGAGGTCTTATCGTCCCGAAATCGAAGAGAGAAGGAGGACAGGATAGGAAAAAGTCAGCCGTTACGAGAACAAACCTTATCTGTTTAGGATAAAATCCGCCCGCTAGGAAATGGAACCTGCGACCTACCGCTTACAAGGAAGGTGCGCTCCAAGCTAACTAGGCTGGTAATTTTTGTTTTTTTTTTTTTTTTTAGACTTGAAAATACGAGGTTTTCTAAAAGGATTTGGAAATGATCCGATCGACCAACCCTAGAGCGACCTATTGAGAGCTCTTCTACACTTAACTGAACCAATTTTATTATTACCTAGTTCATGTCTTACTTAGCACTGTCAAATTTTAACTTGGCGGGGCGGAGTGCTCCCGCGCTCCTTGGTTATTAGATAATGATAATCTCATCTCTCTTTCTGCTTTCTCCTCAGGTTGAACTTCTCGACTCCATTCTGCAGTAATGTGTTGTCAATCTGCCAGAGTATTCAACTTCATTCAGTAACTAGATTTGAAGTGTCTACGAATCCATTTTCTTGGAGTTCAGTAGTACTTAAACTGAACCAATTTTATTGTTAGATAGTTAATAATAATCTCATCACCTCTTTCTCCTCAGGCTGAACTTCTCGACTCCATTCTGCAGTAATGTGTTGTCAATCTGCCAGAGTATTCAACTTCATTCAGTAACTAGATTTGAAGTGTCTACTCGCTACAAGCTGATTTCCCGCGGTCACCTGTCTAGAGCTATCATTACTAAGGCTAGTGGACATTTTTCCCCCATTTTTTCAAAAAGAGTTTTGATAGAAAATCCGCCCTGGGCTGGGATCGAACCCACGACGCGATGGGCTACCCTCCAAGCTAATTAGTGGACATTTTTTCCCCCCCATTTTTTCAAAAAGAGTTTTGATAGAAAATCCGCCCTGGGCTGGGATCGAACCCACGACGCGATGGGCTACCCTCCAAGCTAACTAGACATATTGAAAATCTGATATTTGTGTGAACGCCGTAAATCTATTTAAGTATGCAATGTGCCACGGAAGTGAATTTGGTGGAGATGTCAATTCACAGTCTCTTGACTGACATCACCAATTTTTGTGGATATCACGACTGGTCTCTGTTCTACTTGTTGTTTTCACGTGGGTCAGTGCACCTCGTGTTCCAAGTAGAGCCGAAAATAATTTGACTCCTCCGGGAATCGACCCCAGGACCTCCGGTATGTAACACTTGTCCCGGATATACCTACCTACCTTCTACTGTTTTGAAACCTCTAGCAATAGGTAGGTACTTTTGAAAATCTGATATTTGTGTGAACGCCGTAAATCTAAGTATGCAATGTGCCACGGAAGTGAATTTGGTGGAGATGTCAATTCACAGTCTCTTGACTGACATCTCCACCAATTTTTGTGGATATCACGACTGGTCTCTGTTCTACTTATTGTTTTCACGTGGGTCAGTGCACCTCGTGTTCCAAGTACAGAGCCGAAAATAATTTGACTCCTCCGGGAATCGACTCCAGGACCTCCGGTATGTAACACTTGTCCCGGATATACCTACCTACCTTCTACTGTTTTGAAACCTCTAGCAATAGGTAGGTACTTTTAATTCTAACTCGTTGGTCTTTTTCCAGTGCGCGGAATCTTTCTACGATCGCATGACAGAATGTGTTTACTCTTCGCCACTGACGAGTTTCAATCATGGGATCAAACCAGACCCGTGGTTCTATGTGGATGTTATGGGCAAGGGAAAGGTGGCGCTTCAGGAGGTCAATCAGAAATTGGGTATGTTATGAACGGTGTGAGTTTGCGGAAAAAACGATTTCTTTGCAAATTTATTAGTGTTTGGCAATAACTATTGATTGGTTGGTCCTCTTTGTATGAAAATTGTTAAGAATGTTTAACACATGACATAAAATTTACTCCTTGGATTTTAGGCCAGATCGGACTTTTATTTATTTATTTTATTGTACAGAGAACAAAATTATGCATAGTACAACGTCATGAAGTAGGTAGGTAGGTAGGTACCTAAAATATAAATAAGAAAAATATATAATAACTATTTATGAATAGAGCAAGAAGTTAGGAAGAATGGCCAATGTGTTTGAATAATGAAGAATGTCACGAATGTGTTTGAATATTTTTGGGGGCCTCTCCACGATAATTCACGAACGGTTTGTGCAATTTTGATGAAACGTGACGAAAATTTAGGGAAATTATCGATGACAATTCTTATTTGGTTCAACCCTTGCATGATTTTTGTCTGAATTCATTCCAGGTCTCGCATTCGATGAGTGGGATCTGGAATACTACACGGACATCTTCCGGAACAAACTCAAGAGAAACCCAACCAGTGTCGAATGTTTCGATCTCGCTCAGTCTAACAGTGAACATAGCCGCCACTGGTTCTTCAAAGTAAGTTATCTGGAATAATTGAGTCTTCCAAAAGACAGTCTTTCCCAAAAATGCTCCATTCTTTCCTAAAAGTCTTTCATTCTTAAAAATAAAAAAAAATCCTCTATTAACTCCAATTTTCATCAAAGTCAAAGTCTGGCTGGGGGACTTTAAACAGGGAGTATACGAGTAGATAGTGTAGATACCAGCCTGAATTTCCCTTGCTGAAGAAATAGCCAAGGTTGAGTGCGAAGGACATCCACTCGTAAACTTTGTAGCCAAAACCAAATGTTAGCTGATTGAGAGAGGCTGACGAAAAACGCCGACCCCGCCTGTACACGGGAAAAGTCGAAGAAAAAGAAGGAGAAGAAGAACTCCCATTTTCATCTATTCTTTTCTCCCCAGGGCAAAATGATCGTGGACGGTATAGAGTCTGAGAAATGCCTCTTCGAGATGATCATGGATACCACCAAACATTCCAACCAGAATTTCCTATTTTTATCTATTCTTTTCTCTCCAGGGCAAAATGATCGTGGACGGTATAGAGTCTGAGAAATGCCTCTTCGAGATGATCATGGATACCACCAAACATTCCAACCAGAATACCGCCTGTACACGGGAAAAGTCGAAGAAAAAGAAGGAGAAGAAGAATTCCCATTTTCATCTATTCTTTTCTCCCCAGGGCAAAATGATCGTGGACGGTATAGAGTCTGACAAATGCCTCTTCGAGATGATCATGGATACCACCAAACATTCCAACCAGAATAACGTCATCAAGTTCAATGACAACAGCTCCGCCATTCAAGGTTACCGGGATTTGCCGGCTATAACGCCCACCAATCCGGGAGCTCCTGGCCCCTACACAATAACCAATCAAGATCTAGATATTATCTTCACTGCCGAGACGCATAACTTCCCTACTGGAGTGTCTCCATTCAGGTAAAATTATAATTAGGTACTTCAAAAGTGATTATATTATTATCAAAACTATTAAACAAGTCTCAAAATTTTGCGCGCGCGAGAGAGAGAGAGAAATAATGTAGAAAAAAGACTTAGATAAACAATAATTTAAAAACTCCTCATGAAAATCACCTTAAGAACTAATGAAATCCCCCAAAAATTCAAATTGTATCAAAAATTTGACGCCAAGTATTGAATCCAGAAATGTTCCGAAATCTAAACCATTTTTTTTATTATTATTATTATTAACGTACAGGTTCAAGAGCTATAAAATGCCTCTCAATATTATAAAATCCCTGCTGTCACCCCTTATCACATATTTATTTACTTATTTTACTTAGAAAACTCTATAAAAGTATGGAAATATCTTGATATAACGATTTGCTTTATGTTGCAGTGGAGCTACCACAGGTACTGGGGGAAGGATCAGGGATGTCCAAGCTGTGGGCAGGGGAGGAAACTGTATTGCCGGGACCGCGGGATACTGTGTAGGCAACCTCAATATACCTGGTAGGTATCTGTAATCACATGCAAAAAAAAAAAAAGGACCGAGGAGCCTAGCTTGAGTGTGTGATTCCCGCAAGAGGCGAACTTTAAAGATAAGATTCGTTCTCGGAACGGCTGGCTTTCTCCTATCCTGTCCTTCTCTCTTCGATTTCGGGACAATAAGACCTTAGCAGTTACATGGGACCGCGGGATACTGTGTAGGCAACCTCAATATACCTGGTAGGTATCTGTAATCACTTCTATGCAAAAAAAGGACCGAGGAGCATAGCTTGAGTGTGTGATTCCCGCAAGAGGCAAACTTTAAAGATAAGGTTCGTTCTCGTAACGGCGGGTTCGATTCCCGCCCTTGATGAATTTTATCTTAAATAGATAAGATTCGTTCTCGGAACGGCTGGCTTTCTCCTATCCTGTCCTTCTCTCTTCGATTTCGGGACAATAAGACCTTAGCAGTTACAGTTCTCTCTATGAAACCCCTTGGGAGAGAGAGAGGGAGTTCTATAGTTTAATTGAACCACTAGTTTAGATTTGATCAAATTTCCCCATTTTCCCACCAGGTTACAAGCTGCCGTGGGAAGACGAACAATATGGGTACCCCAACAACTTCGCGACCCCCCTCAACATTCTCATCGAAGCAAGTAACGGGGCTTCGGATTACGGGAACATCGAGCCATGCTCTAACGACCGAGCTATCGGTGCTGGCATTTGAATTTTTAAACCGTGTAGGTATAATGCCTATAGATTAAAGAAGAGTAATTGGATACTCGAAGCCAGAATAGAAAAATAAAATTAACCATGTATACCTACTGAGATTTTTTTCCCGATATGGAAGTCTTATCGTCTCGAAAGCGAACAGAGAAGAGGGTCAGGGATAGGAGAAAGCTAGCCGTTCCGAGAACGAACCTTACCTATTTAGAATAAAGTTCGCCCTGTTTGGGAATTGAACCCGCAACCTAGCGCTTACAAGGCCCTCCATTTTAACCAGGCTGGACCAAATTTCTTTGATGTTACCTACCCACTTTTATGGGTTCCAGTAACTTCCAGTCGATTTCGATTGATATCGATAGACTTTGGGTGACGGCCTTTCTTTAATGACTACTTATTACTTTATAGCGAGGTGCAGCTACTTCTATAGGAGAACAACCAATCAAAGGTCTGGTAGATCCCAAGAGAGGAGCCAGGATGGCAGTGGCTGAAGCACTAACCAATCTGGTGTTTGCTAAAATATCCGACCTTAAGGTAGGTAATATTGCCCGCTGAATTCCGTCGCTTCGCTCCGGAATCCCGCTAGTTCATCCCGGGGCATGGGCGCATGGCCAAACTTGTGGAAAAGGCATGGCCGAACTTGTAGTTATCAAACTAAAAACATAAACGAAACTCAATTTCGTGTATTTCTTATGGAGATTTTAGCGATCAAAAATTGAGCATATCTCAAGATTGGTTTGGATTTTCGCAAAATCCTTTCTTATTGCACACCTAGACCATAAAAGGAATATTCCTACCAAATTTCAGCTTTCTAGGTGTTGTGATTCTTGAGATAGAGCGATCAGTGTGGAACTATGAACTGTGAACTGTGAATGGATCTTGTTCTTATAATATAAGACTAACCTAGGTGCTGAGATTTTCTTTTATTAACCGTCATTTTTTTCTCTCGACACATTCACATACCTATGTATATGTAAAATACTTACGGCGCGAAGTTTAATTGACTTATTTATCTCATTAATTAGGTAAGTAATAATTAGACAAATCGTTTCATGTCCCGTCCCCCCTTTAGGATGTGAAATGCAGTGGGAACTGGATGTGGGCAGCCAAGCTCCCAGGGGAGGGGGCAGCACTATTTGATGCGTGTCAGGCTATGTCCTGGGTTTTGCCCGCTCGTATGGGCAACACTGTAATGGGGAGAGGCGAGAGTGGATCAAGCCCATTATGTTTAGTGGAGGGATTGGTACTATGAAGCATGAGCTCAAGGAGAAGGCTAGTCCCAATGTTGGTAAGAAAATATGTTTTCGTCTATTCTTCATTTTAGCTTTATTAGTAGAATTTCAGGGGTTGGATGGAAGAGAATGCCCTAGGCATTAATCCCGCCCCCTGAGTTAGGATTTTTCAATATGTTTTTTTTTTCTTTCTTTCTTTCTTTCTTTCTTTATTTAATTTTCGTTTTCTTTTGTTAATTTATTATTTTGTTGTTTTGTTTTGTGTACCTGTTTGTAAATATTGTAAAATCCTAATAAAGTGTAATATAATAATAAATGAGCCAGCCTAGTTAGCTTGGAAAATAGTGCGTCTGGCTTGTAAGCGCTAGGTGGCGGATTCGATTCCAGCCCCGGGCGGATTTTATCAAAACAGATAAGGTTCTTTCTCCCGTTCTCGGAACGGCTGACTTTCTCTTATTCTGTCTTCCTTTGCTCTTCGCTTTCGGAACGACAAGATCACACTTCTCTCGATAATTTTTTTTTCTGCACTCTAGGGGAAAACATGGGTCCATGTTTCATATTATGATATTGTCTAATGCTTTCAGGCATGGAAATAGTCAAAGTGGGAGGACCTGTGTATAGAATAGGAGTGGGGGGAGGATCTGCCAGTTCTGTGGAGGTAAGTTATTGTTTAATAGATGTTTAATTAACTTCAATTCATTTCAACAATCATTTTACACTAGTAATGTCGCCACTGGTCGCTATTCGATTAAAGTAGATACTCGATTGATGTCCCCACGAGGCTGAGTGAACCTCGAATTTAAAGCACAGAGCCGAAAAAACTTCGACCCCTCCCGGAAATCCTGTGACCTCCGGCGTGCAAGCCTAGTGTGATACTCAATAGATCAGTTGCGCTTACTTGGGTGATGTTTCAATGTCATAGAGCAGGAAAAATGACCAACGGAATTTTTCTTTTTCTTCTACGACTTCTAGATACCGAGATAAATCGATTTAAAAAAATACTTCCCAAAATTTTATTATGTAGTGTAGAGTGAACCTTTGACTAAGGTCCGAAACCCATGTTCAATATTTAAAAACCCATATCTCCCAGTTGACCATAGAGATGAGCGCACAAATTGACCAATCTTAACATCAAGAGATCGTGGAAGAAAAAGAAAAATTCCATAGGTCCTCGTATTCAGATCTTTGACGTGAAACCCTCGCCTTAAGGCCCGTTCCAACTTGACGTTCGAAGAAAATGTGTCGTGCGTAGTAGGAACACTCTCATTTAAATTACATTGCCTATAAAGCCTATAAGGACATTCAGAAAAAAATCGAATGAGACATCGGCAGGTGGGAACGGGACTTGAGTAGGTAATAATAGTGCTTATTTATACTGCTCGCATAGGACTGAAAAGTCCCTTTACTCCAGCAGTAGGCTACTACTATTATTATAATAATAATAGTGCTTATTTATACTGCTCGCATAGGACTGATAAGTCCCTTTACTCCAGCGATTTATACTGCTCGCATAGGACTGAAAAGTCCCTTTACTCCAGCAGTAGGCTACTACTATTATTGTGGTCAAATTCTCCTGTTTACCAGTCGAGCGGCTAGACCACTACACCACCGAGGCAGGTGACCGCCACTACACCACCGAGGCAAAGGTAAATTATATTCTCCTCAGTCATGAGTTCTATTTTGTTTTCCCCTACAGGTAATGTCCTGAAAGAAATAGTAGAACCAGTGGGAGCTGTTGTATGGGTGTTAGGTTTTATACATATCTAGGTAATAAAAAATATCTATTTTGGTCTTTTTTTTCCCTTTGAGGCGCTTTAACTCTGGAATACCAGGTCGTTCACGCCGCATTTTGGTCTTTAAATTAATTGCTGGTAAATTAATAAAAATGAAAAATGTAGGATGTTGTTGTTAGTGTGTGTGTGTGTTTTTATTTATTTATTTATTTTTAATATGGCAGAATTCACAGAAATAAGCTCTCGCACTCATCTACATACTTACTGTCTCATCTAGTACATCACCTTAAAATAGTCCACACACTCCAAAAAAATCAGACAGAAGCCACGGGTTCTGATGTCAGATTCCGGAAAACATAATTTTCTCCGTAGTGGAGTGGGGAGGGGGAGGGGATTGTCTAATTTCAGGATCCTCAAAAGATTTCTTTCCATAATTGTTTCTATTCTATTCCTCCTCTAGGTTCTCTGGTGATCTCCACCTACGCCCCCTGTCCAGACATTCGTCAAGTGGTCACCCCCGACATCAAGTCTCCTCGCCTGGGCTACTCCAGCTCTCTCCTCTGGATAGATTTATCCTGTGGCCAGCATAGAGTGGGTGGATCTGCCCTTAGCCAGGTTCTCGCTGAAGTGAGAGGACCTTCACCTGATGTTGAGGATGCGGCAGCCCTTGTACGAGCCTTCAATGTGACTCAGCGACTTATTCAAGGTAAACTGTCTTTCAAACAATAATTCTTTTTATTCTTTGTGGATATCACAGCATCACTAAGAGCCTCCTTTCCTAATTATATCGTGCCTATAAATTTTCTCTTTACTCTTGTAACATCACCACTGATTCCAAGAGGTTACACTCAATTGTCTTCGCGAGGCTGAGCTCACCCCGTATTCCGAGCAAAGAACCAAAAAAATAAATAAAATTTCAAACAATAATTCTTTTTATTCTTTGTGGATATCACAGCATCACTAAGAGTCTCCTTTCCTAATTATATCGTGCCTATAAATTTTCTCTTTACTCTTATAACATCACCACTGATTCCAAGAGGTTACACTCAATTGTCTTCGCGAGGCTGAGCTCACCCCGTATTCCGAGCAAAGAACCAAAAAAAACTTCGACTCTGCCGGGCATTAAAACCAGGACCTCGGGTGTGGAATCCTATCACCCTAGGATTGCACACTCACTCAGTCACAAAGGATACTTTTATGATACAAACAATAAAAAAACCTTTCTCTCCCTTTCTCCTCAGACGGCCAAGTCCTATCAGGTCACGACATTAGTGACGGCGGTCTCCTCATTTGTCTTCTGGAGATGGATGTAGGGGCGAACAGCCCTAAAGGATGGGTTAAGCTTCTACGAATCTAATCTAATCTACTGGGGCCCCGAGAGCTCTTTTTCTTCTACGAGTTCTATATCCCCGGATCCCGAGATGTGTAGATAAATTGATTTTTAAAAATATCGGTACATTTTTGACCTCGTGAAGGTGTGTCCAAATAAAGTTGACCGGCCATCCGTCGATCGACGAGCTGAATCTACACAATACATGTTATTGAGGCAGTGTGGACGGTTTAGTCGACATCGATCGACTGTGTGTGGTGTGGACACACTTTAAGAGAGGATATTAGTTAGATATCCTAGGTTTTTTTCAAAACGTTTTGATAGAGGGAGCTGTAAAAATAGAGATCTTATCGTCCCGAAATCGAAGAGAAGGAGAACAGGATAGGAGAAAGCCAGCCGTTCCGAGAACGAACCTCATCTACAGCTTGGGATAAAGTTTGCCCCAGGCGCGACCTAGCAGAACATCAGTATGCATATCATATTTATCGTTATGTTCCCAGGTGGTGTAGCGGCAATCTGTTCTTCAGACGGACGACACCTCGCCATGATGCCTCACCCAGAACGTTGCTACCAGTCCTGGCAATGTAAAGGTGTGTCCAAAAAAAGTTGACCGGCCATCCGTCGATCGACGAGCTGAATCTACACATGTTATTGAGGCAGTGTGGACGGTTTAGTCGACATCGATCGACTATGTGTGGTGTGGACTCCACACCACACATAGTCGATCGATACTGTGGACACACCTTAAGAGAGGATATTAGTTAGTTATCCTAGGTTTTTTTTCAAAACGTTTTGATAGAGGGAGCTGTAAAAATAAAGATCTTATCGTCCCGAAATCGAAGAAAAGGAGGACAGGATAGGAGAAAGCCAGCCGTTCCGAGAACGAACCTCATCTACAGCTATAAAGTTTGCCCCAGGCGCGACCAGCAGAACATCAGTATGCATATCATATTTATCGTTATGTTTTCAGGTGGTGTAGCGGCAATCTGTTCTTCAGACGGACGACACCTCGCCATGATGCCTCACCCAGAACGTTGCTACCAGTCCTGGCAATGTCCCTACCCATCCTATCCTACAGGACAGACTAGTCCACGCTTCACACCTTGGGTGATGCTATTCCAGAATGCGTACGACTGGTGTGTCACCAATCCCGAACACAAGGACTTTTAAGTCAGTAAAAGCCCGTTCACATTGTCAGTCAGGAAAAAAATCGTGTCGTGTGTAGTGGGAACACTCTCATTTAATTGCCTACAGGACATTCGGAAAAAAATCAGATGAAACTCACGACAAATGTGACAGGCTCTTATCAACTCTTATGGTGGGGTTTACCAACTTGGGATTGAGATGAAACGAGGATCTCCTTATACTTAATACCTAGGTCAACCTCGGATTGAACTCAATCCTGAGACAAAATCCACAATCCCGAATACAAGGATTTCTGAGCCCTTGTATCTGAGCATAGACCAGGCTTGTCCAACCCGCGGCCCGCGAGCCGCATGTGGCCCGCGAGCTCATTTTTGCGGCCCGCGAAGGCCAGCCTAAAAAAATTGAACGAAAATGGGAAATAACAGTAAATATACTAAATAAACTTTTTCTCATTTTTCCGAGCTTTTCTGGCTGCCAGTTTGGTTTCTTACTGGATTTACAACTGTAAAATATCTTCGAAAAACACCTCATTACAATTCTCACTTGTAGAAGTCTCTAGAATTTAACTCCAACACAAGTAAGTACGTAAAAACGGGCTTTGAACTGAAGATCCTACAGTACCATCTCCAACCACTGATTAGTGTTTTTTCTCATTTTTCCGAGCTTTTCTGGCTGCCAATTTGGTTTCTTACTGGATTTAGAGCTGTAAAATATCTTCGAAAAACACCTCATTACAGTTCTCACTTGTAGAAGTCTCTAGAATTTCACTCCAACACAAGTAAGTACGTGAAAACGGGCTTTGAACTGAAGATCCTACAGTACCATCTCCAACCACTGATTAGTGATAAAAATTGAAGAAAAGGGGAGGTAGAATTAGATAATGGGGCCTAAGTGATGACCAGTGCAGTGTTTTGCCCATGAAAATAGCTGCGATTTTCTCAAATAAGCACTTACACTTACCTAGCACTGCAACTCAGGAAATTGATAAGGTATTGTGTGGCACAGGTAACATTTCAGGGAAATGTCAAACCAAGATGAATCACTTTATGAAAATTCCTTACAATCCGAGAAACACTTGGCCAATTCAGAAGACAGGCACAGTCATGACTGACTTTAATGAACCCAATAATGCCTGGATTTTTTTTTCTGGGGTTGGAATAAGATTAAGAAATAGTTATTCTGTCATCTAGGATTGATGGGAAACAAAACACCATCTGGTGTTTCTGTAAAACAATGGTGTAATTTTTTAAACAAATATAAGCCTAATCATATACCACAACTCACTAACTATCTCCATCTTGTGTGTTTTTACCTCAATCATTCCAGCCTGTAGCTTCACTATTGTAACACAATATGGATGCATTCGGAGATAACTTTGATGACAATGTAGACCCAGCTGCTGAGTTCCTTGCAAGAGAACAAAATCAACTTGCTGGCTTAGAGGATGAATTACAGCCAGCTGTAGCTGTTAACGCAACCATAAATGGTATGACAAATTCTTTGTTATTCTTGTAAAATTGCACAGCCCTTTTTTTCATTTCTATCACCTTATAAAGCTTGCTGAGTTACCTATTCTAGAGTAACATGATTTTCTTTTCAATATTTTATTCTTGAACTAATTTCTTGCAGCATGAATTAATTACTTTGGTAGATAATAGTTTTCCAAATAAATGCACAGTTCTTACAGTCATATGATGACTAGTGAACAAGTTTCTTCACTTGTAAAGCTATCTATTTTAACCATCACTTTTGTTAGAATTGTCACATACCTCTTCATCACCTATGTACAGATATACACACCTTTGTTTTATTAGAAGCTATTTATTAAAACTTCTTAACTTTTAGATTAAAACTTTTACCCCTTAATTTTTAGATTAAAACTCTTACCACTAGGTCCACTGTCTCATATTGAAATGCATCAGATCGTCAACATCGTCCAGCTAAAATTATCTAGTTCCTTTTAAATTACCTTTTCTTACTGATTACATCTCATTTGTGTTCGTTTGTTTTAATGCTGCTTTTCACAGGGAGTCTGCATTGTAAGTTCAAATTTTAAACCCATTACATACCTAGGTACCGAATTACGTGACGCTAGAATTAATGCGATTTTTTTTTCTTTTAAGGAATTTTAAGAAAAAAGAAAATACAAACACTCAAAACGAAAGTTCTTTTGCTCTTGAGTTTTGGGCCCCATTGGGTCTAAGATTCCATTTTCGGTGTGAATACACTGCTATAAATGCTATGACGGAACTTCTTGTCTTAATCAGACAGTCAAATGAAAGCACTACTTGTAAGTTTCACTAGTTTTAACCCTTCTTTAACCCTTCGGTTCGGGTACATTTTCCCTTAGGAACGCAGAGAAACAGTTCGTCGCAGAAGTGGACGACATAGAGCCCGGTACTGAATGGGAGAGGATTGCCAAGCTGTGCGATTTCAACCCCAAGGTGGGCAGAACCAACAAGGACGTCTCCCGAATGAGGTCGATTATCCTACAACTGAAGCAGACGCCACTCAAGAAGGATTAGATGGAAACGTAAGGATCGCGTGTTCCTATTTCTTCCATGCTTGCACTTGTTGAATCAAACGTGGAAAATATAAAGAGAGGGGAAATCATATATAGATTTTATTCTTCCGAGGGAAACCGTGTATTTCCTATGCTATTCAGTGAGAACACATTATATTCTTTTTATTTTAATAATTTGATATGAAATCCAAAGTATTAAATCTATTACCTATTTTCATTTCTTAATCCACTTTAGAGATTTTTCTTGCATATGAAAGAACTCCAAATTACTTCTTTGGACTTTATACCTCATTGTAGATTGCACTTGCACAGTTACAACTTATTTAACACCTACCACAGGCTGGTAATATTAATCCCCTTGCACTTCTTCTGTCCCTCTCTCATTATAATCCAAGTATGTCTCTTGACTTTAATGAACCCAATAATGCCTGGATTTTTTTTCTGGGGTTGGAATAAGATTAAGAAATAGGTATTCTGTCACCTAGGATTGATGGGAAACAAAACACCATCTGGTGTTTCTGTAAAACAATGGTGTAATTTTTTAAACAAATGTAAGCCTAATCATATACCACAACTCACTTTAACTATCTCTTGTGTGTTTTTACCTCAATCATTCCAGCCTGTAGCTTCACTATTGCAACACAATATGGATGCATTTGGAGATAACTTTGATGACAATGTAGACCCAGCTGCTGAATTCCTTGCAAGAGAACAAAATCAACTTGCTGGCTTAGAGGATGAATTACAGCCAGCTGTAGCTGTTAACGCAACCATAAATGGTATGACAAATTCTTCGTTAGTCTTATAAAATTGCACAGCCCTTTTTTCATTTCTATCACTTTATAAAGCTTGCTGAGTTACCTATTCTAGAGTAACATGACTTTTTCAATATTTTATTCTTGAACTAATATCTTGCAGCATGAATTAACTACTTTGGTAGACAATAGTTTTACAAATAAATGCACAGTTTTAACAGTCATATGATGACTAGTGAACAAGTTTCTTCACTTGTAAAGCTATCTATTTTAACCCTCACTTTTGTTAGAATTGTCACACACCTCTTCATCACCTATGTACACACCTTTGTTTTATCAGAAGCTACTTATTAAAACCTCTTAACTTTTAGATTAAAACTTTTACCCCTTAATTTTTAGATTAAAACTCTTACCACTAGGTCCACTGTCTCATATTGAAATGCATCTCAGGCTTTCTTATAAGTACTGGTGAAAATCATTCATGAGACTGTAGACTTGGTCCTTGAGCTATCTCTTTTTGCATCTACTTGTGCAATTTAATTTTATTTCTTCCCCTGTAATATCTGTATTTTCCTACATCCTATTATATTCTTTTTATTTTAATAATTTGATATGAAATCCAAAGTATTAAATCTATTACCTATTTTCATTTATTAATCCATTTTAGAGATTTTTCTTCCATATGAAAGAACTCCAAATTACTTCTTTGGACTTTATAATTGTAGATTGCACTTGCACAGTTACCACTTATTTAACACCTACCACAGGCTGGTAATATTAATCCCCTTGCACTTCTTCTGTCCCTCTCTCATTATAATCCAAGTATGTCTCTTTACCCTCTAACTGCATGGCTTTGACTCTTCTACTTTAGGTGCTCCATCTCAGTCTGACTTTAATAATGCATTTGAGTTTGTACCTAATGCTAACCACGCAGACTTGGTCGATAGTTCAGACTTTGCGTACAACATGTCACACTCTCAGACAACCAGTAATGGGGACCTTGAGAGTTCCCCTGTGTTTTTCAACAGTGCTTTGAGTTTGTACCTAATGCTAACCACGCAGACTTGGTTGATAGTTCAGACTTTGCATACAACATGTCACACTCTCAGACAACCAGTAATGGGGACCTTGAGAGTTCCCCTGTGTTTTTCAACAGTGCTGGTAAGTTGTGGTCTTGTGGACCTACTTATGTGTACAGAAAAGACAGTATAGATTTTTCTATGGGGGAATTCATTTTCAGTTAAAATTGAGTGAATGGATACTCAAAATAGGCGAAAATATCAAGGGATCTCTAGGTGTGTAGGTAAAGATGAGGTTTACCTACCTGAGAAGGCTAACAACATTTAATAATAATGTCAAATCATGTAATTAATATTTATTTATTTACCTGCTAAGCAGCAAGGCCATGTGTGATGTAATTAATATGATAGATAAAAATGCATGGAATAATTTTTAAATATGTACCAACATTTTTTTCCAATTTCTTTTATGTTTTTAACAAAAAATATTTATTTAGTTTGATGGCTGGCTGAATGGAAAATTATTGATTAGTCCTTATGTGTGAGCTTTTGCCAAATTCTTTAGTTTACCAAATTCTTGTTTTACATTCTTTAGTCCAGTTTCATTTTTTGATTTTTGCTCTCGTACTGTGATGATTGTTCCCCTATGCTTGATATTTTGTTTTGTTTTATTTACCAGACACAGCGGCTCCTGTTCTCAATGGCCATGCTTCACCGCACGAGGAAGAAGGTAGGAAATAACATTCAAATTTCTAGTTCAATAATATTCTAATATGTACTTGGGTATTGTATTTTATCAAACTAACATTGTAGAGTAGGTAATGAATTAACCTATTTAACACATGACACATAACGGTATGCATTTTTTAAGAAGGGGGAAAACATGCTTATCACTTTACTAGTAAAGAGCTGGAAAAAATGATCAATCAAACAAGAAGTTAATTATGTACATAAATATCTTCTTTTTATACTCATAATCCAAATAAAAAATTTAACACATTTTATGATATACCATATTTAACACATGACACAAAATAATGGTATGAATTTTTTAAGAAGGGGGAAAACATGCTTATCACTTTAACAGTAAAGAGCTGGAAAAAATGATCAATCAAACAAGAAGTTAATTATGTACATAAATATCTTCTTTTTATACTCATAATCCAAATAAAATATTACTTACTGATATCTAGGTATACTAATATGCTATATTCAGCTTTGGTGGGGAAATGGCAGATAGTACTACTTCTAGTGTTAATAAACGCTTGTTAACCTACTAACAATTGTTAACGAAATAATGATAACCAACGAGTGTTAACCTCCTACTAACAATAGTATTAAGATTTCCGATATTGTTTCTGTATTGTCTTGTTGCACGCAGTCCCTATAACAGCCTCGCCAGCGAAAACCGAAATTAAACCCAGTAAGTATAAATGTGTTATTTTTTGTTGGTTACAATTTTCAAAGGATCTGAGTTACTTTTTGTTGGTTACAATTTTCAAAGGATCTGAGTTACTTTTCCAGGTTTTCATTGAATTTTCACGATTTTCCATGACTTTTTGGCCGATTTTCAGATTCCATGACTTTTCCAGTTTTTCCAGGTCGCGTATATAAACCCTGTAAAAGTCAATCTCATGTTAAAGTATTTGCTAACACCTCTGAGAATGCTTGGAGACTGCTTGAGCATAGTCTCCGAGTGTGATCGGAGATTAACAATCATTTCAACTTTTAACATGAAAGATAGCACGTTGAATGCACCAGTTCAAAATTGATCACTACAGTTAAGCAACTTCGTTTCGGCCTCAAAGGACCACGGAATTCTCAACTCTATGGTTTTTGCTTTCTCTTGTGCCAGTATATCTTCATCCTAGAAGAATGGTCGGCCTTTCTCTCCTCAGACCACTTGCTGTTTAACTTTTAACATGAATGATAGCACGTTGAATGCACCAGTTCAAAATTGATCACTAAAGTTAAGCAACTTCGTTTCGGCCTCAAAGGACCACGGAATTCTCAACTCTATGGCTTTTGCTTTCTCTTGTGCCAGTATATCTTCATCCTAGAAGAATGGTCGGCCTTTCCTCAGACCACTTGCTGTGGTCGAAGTTATCGGTTTTAGTTTGTTTGTGGACTTCACAGCTTCTCTGAACTTATTTCGGTTCCCAATAAGTTCTTCGCTAATTTTGGCTTCTCTAAAATCTTTCTTTACTTGAGTTGCCCATTTTGTGTAAGATCGTTGTTGGTAATTAGTATACGAATGGGCGACTATCTGTGCAATCGCGTGGTGCTGGCTTTCCCCGACCCCACTCAGCCTGGGTGAGATTAATGTAGGGAGCTAGAGCATCTCGCCGAATGGAGTGTAAAAACCCCCGTGACAAAATGTAAATGTAAATGCAGTTTCTTTGTGTTATTATGTCACAACTTTGGTGCTCACTGCAGCATTGTAGGATTTTCCCAATATCTCAATAATCCTCAGATATCCAATTGTTTACCTACCATGGTGGCACCGCTCACAAAAGACCTAAACACTTGTAGGTACCTTATACAGTGACATACAAATTCAACATGCGATTACCAGACCTGACTCCAGCTTTTGCCGAAATTCGGGTCAAGCGTGGTCTGCACTCTTCTTCTTTTTTTCTTTTTTTTTTTTTCAATCACAAAACTTGATCCCTACCTGCATAAGGTAGCGGGATAGAGGGAAGGAACTACAAATATATGGCTAGGTAGAGGTTTTAACAAGCTCCGAGGGGAGAGTAGGTATATGGACTGGCGTCCGAGGGCCAATTACTTTATGTTGTTGGGGTGTTGGTCTCCTGTTTGGCTGTGTGTATATAAAAGCGTCCCTGCTCCTGGCCTCGGAGGCCAACTTTACTTTCTCCTCTTTTTTCTTTCTCCTCTCTCTTCTTTCTTTCTCTCTCTTCCTCTCCTCCTCTCTCTCCTTCCTCTTCTTTTCTGCGTCCTCTTCTTTCGTTCAGTACACGTTTCATCCTACGATTGACTGTGGTGTGACTTGTGTAAAGGGCAGCTTTAAAGGGACAGCTTTTTTTTTTCCCCGAGTCTTTTGATTTTGTTTCTTCTACTCCCTCCTCCTCTCTCCTCCTCCTCCTCCTCCTCCTCTTTCTCTTCCCTACAGCACGAGAATCTGAGAGTCTCTTGCCAAATAAAACACTCAAATGAAATGTGCAACAATTTATCCTAGACCAGAAAAAGCAATTTTTGTGCCTTTTTTTTCAAGACTTATTTTTCAAGACTTTGACAGTGTTTGTCAACCTCCAGGAAAAGTTTATGTTAAACAGTTAAACTTTAACAACAGAGTGTTGTTAACACATCGAGGATTGCTTGGAGACAAGCCCGAACCTTCTCGGAGCATTCTCGAAGCAACCACTTTCACATGAGATTGTGTATCCGACTATTACTGTTAACACTGTCACCTACATACTCTGTATTATACCGCTTGTACTACTACAGGTGTACATATATAGGTAAGTTAGTGAGTTATGTTATGATTGCTATTTAATACAATGATCGAGATTGGTTTCAATGTGCTCAATATTTACAATCGATTTTCATATTAATTGAATTAAAATATCTGATTGGACACACTAGGTGACAATAACAACATGTAGGTAGATACGTATAGGTTTGACAATAACATCATGTAGGTAGATAGGTAGGTAGGTTCTGTGACGTGACACATTGGTAGATTTTTTTCAGCAATACATAGATAAAGTAGGTAACTACTCATTGAGGTTCGTTCTCAGAACGGCGGGCTTTCCTATCCCGTCTTCCTTATCCCTTCGCTTTCGGGATGGTAAGACCTTAGCATCAGTTACAGTTCCCTCTACCAAACCTCTTGAAAAAAAAAAAAAAACAATCAAGGCACATTCTTTTACATTCATGCCTATCTAAGAACGGCAAGGTTCGCCCTGGCCGGGATTCAAACCCAGCACCTCCAGGTTGAGAGTCAGTGCTCTTGACCATTCGGCCACAGAGGTGGGCAATCTTTTCACCCTGGTAATGCCACTCGTTTCAATTCATTGGTGAAATCCACAGATATATAAACAGTTGTAGTTATACATAGTTATAAATAGATGCAGGTAATATCAATAGTACATTAAAACTTGTATACGTTCCTATTCGCTTCTCTTAGCTCCCAGCAAAAGATGTGCTGAAATACCTCGTTGTTATTATTAGCAAGCTTTGTAAACTTTTAGAAAGTTGTAGGTACATCGTTGTTGCCTTTTATTCCACGTACATCGGGTTCTAATCTTCTCCACTTCTCTTACGGAGACGAGCTTTAATATGAACTAATCTGAACTTATTCTGAACTGAGCTATAACCTGCTTTTTTTTAAGAGGTTTGACAGAGGGAACTGTAACTGCTAGGGTCTTATCGTCCCGAAATGGAAGAAGAAGGAAGACAGGATAGGAGAGAGCCAGCCGTTCCGAGAACGAACATTACCCCATCAGGATAAAATCCGCCCCGGGCGGGAATCGAACCCGCGGCCTAGCGCTTACAAGGAGGTGAGTCTAAGAGGGGGTAGGACAACCAGGGATGGTGTAAAGTTTTTGTTTGATGGGGTTTTATCACTGGATTACAGTGTATTAGTGACAGTGTGTTTATCCCCCTTTGGAGAACACTGGAACAGGCTTTCCGCCTCCTCACAATAAAATCCCAAAGTCCAAGTGGTGCAAAATGCCATCAAGCAGTTTATTAACACCACTTGCGTCCAGTAACATTGAACCTGGTGGGTTAGATTCAACTGGATGTGTAGCTTTATAGAAGTGCATTTTGTCCAACAGGACTGCACTTAGACGCCAGTGGTGTTTACATGAGGCCAGAAGCTGGATTACCTATTGGACAAGTGTAATTCGGCCATAACCCAGTCCTACCTGACCAGTGTAAGAACATAGGAAGAAGATATTAGAAGCTCAAGGGTGGGTGACCCATGAAGACGAAGTCTCCTAAAGACGTACCTGATCTGTCAGGATCTAAGATACTATAATAATCCATTAGAAAAAAAACTCCTAAACTCATGCCTGATCCGTCAGGATCTAAAAAGATGCCTGATCCGTCAGGATCTAAGAAGAAGCTCCATAGTTTCAATAGGGAATACTGAAATAGAGTAACCCTACGCGTGATTCAGGGCAGCAGTACAGCACACTCTCATCTTATTAATGGTAGGAAACCCTCTCAGGTAAGGGCTCCTTCTTCTAGCTACACATTGCACAGCCTAGACACCACCACCACCACCTTTGTGAGCTAAAGCTCGATAGTTTCAATAAGGAATTTTGGAATAGAGTAACCCTACGCGTGATTCAGGGCAGCAGTACAGCACACTCTCATCTTATTTATGGTAGGAAACCCTCTCAGGTAAGGGCTCCTTCTTCTAGCTACACATTGCACAGCCTAGACACCACCACCACCACCTTTGTGAGCTAGAAGAATGCTCTCAACCTCTTGCGTCCCAAGAGAATCTTTTTCAAACTGAATGATTTCGGGGAGAGAGAAGAGAGTCAACGATTGTAAGAGAGTTCGGTGCACACGAAACCCACAGACCGAAAAGAGATCGAAAAAGAAGACCTGTTTGTAAAGGTGTCTCCAAACATCGTCGAAAACGTCGACTGAAACCGTACACTGCCTCGACAACATAGATTCATCTTTTCACCTCGTCGATCGACGGCGTCGGACACAGCTTTTAGAAAAGAAAATCTCAAATCAGCGCCGGCGTACTTGGACTTTCAAAATATGTACTTAGGTATGTACTATGTAAGTACCAACTACAGTCCTATATTTGGAATTTACATTGTGTTCCTATCTAATTCAATCAGCTTTACAAGTGTGTGCAAACACTTCAACATAGCTTTACCATTCCTTACTCAGAACATGTTAAACTATAACCCCTGTGTTTATGATCTGAGCATTCTCCAACACTGTTCAGGCATATTTTCCAAGTGTACTCAAAATATACTATGTATAATTTGTAATTTCAGACTCAGGTATAATAAGTTCATGTACAGAAACTTTGTTCCTTTAATATTAAGACTTTTATCCCAATAACTCCATGAACATGATAAACTATACCCCCATGGTTATGATCTGAGCATTCTCTGAGACTCTGACACTGTTCAGGCATATTTTCCAAGTGTACTCAAAATATACTATGTTTAATTTGTAATTTCAGACTCAGGTATAATAAGTTCATGTACAGAAACTTTGTTCCTTTAATATTAAGACTTTTATCCCAATAACTCCATTTTCACTTTTTCCAACTACAGTCCTATATTTGGAATTTACATTGTGTTCCTATCTAGTTCAATCAGCTTTACAAGTGTGTGCAAACACTTCAACATAGCTTTACCATTCCTTACTCAGAACATGTTAAACTGTAACCCCCATGTTTATGATCTGAGCTTTCTCTGACACTGTTCAGGCATATTTTCCAAGTGTACTCAAAATATACTATGTATAATTTGTAATTGCAGACTCAGGTATAAGTTCATGTACAGAAACTTTGTTCCTTTAATATTTAGATCCCAATAACTCCAGCTTGGCTCAGGGACATTTTATCCAACATAGGATAAATAATAAACCAACTATTGTGATTTTAATTTTAATATACATGTAAAAATAACTTCATAAGTACAAGTTACTTGTTTTCATTCTCAGAGTGACACAAGTGTCATTTTCCTACTTCCTAGCCTACCTTCCATTGTTATAAGCAGTGATCAATGTGTTACCAGTTTGACACTATGGCCCAACATAGGATAAATAAACCAACTATTGTGATTTTAATTTTAACAATATACATGTAAAAATAACTTCATAAGCACAAGTTATTTGTTTTCATTCTCAGTGACACAAGTGTCATTTTCCTACTTCCTAGCCTACCTTCCATTGTTATAAGCAGTGATCAATGTGTTACCAGTTTGACACTATGGCAGAAAGCTATTGAATATTTCAAGTGATATAGCTGTGGTAGACAATTGTAAATGTATCCTACACTTTACTACAAAATAACAAAACAATGAAGTTGACATTTTTAGTGAAAATATTTTTATTGTGGTAAATTGTACACAATAAGTTTAAGTGAGAGTAGGTACCTAAAATAAAGTAAAATAATAAAATGGAAAGTAAAAATACGAAAATGTACATAACCAACACTAAGGCACAATACAACCAATCATTTGACTGGTTCTATTCTTCACAAGCACCCCCACTGTACTTGTCTTCTGCTTTGATAAATCAACTACCTAAACGTATTGAAGCCTAGTTAGCTTGAAGGGTAGAGCGTCTGCCTTGTAAGTCCCGCTAGGTTGTGGGTGCGATTCCCACCCGGGGCGGATTTTATACTAAGCAATCTAAATTTCTATCCCACAGGTATTCACCCTGGCGCGTTCTCCAGGGTTCCCTACCACGGCGCACACTCCTCCCAACATATCCGTGCTCCAGGCCCTGAACAACGTCATGCGCCTTGTATCAGTCATATAGTTACTCTTACTAGCTACATTTCTATCCCACAGGTATTCACGCTGGCGCGTGCTCCAGGGTTCCCTACCACGGCGCACACTCCCCCCAACATTTCCGTGCTCCAGGCCCTGAATAACGTTATGCGCCTTGTATCAGTCGGGCTCCAGGGTTCCCTACCACGGCGCACACTCCCCCTAACATATCCGTGCTCCAGGCCCTGAAAAACGTCATGCGCCTTGTATCAGTCATATAGTTACTCTTACTAGCTACATTTCTACCCCACAGGTCTTCACCCTGGCGCGTGCTCCAGGGTTCCCTACCACGGCGCACACTCCTCCCAACATATCCGTGCTCCAGGCCCTGAATAACGTTATGCGCCTTGTATCAGTCGGCTCCAAACGATTCCTAACCAACAAAGTAGACAGGTGTGTCACCGGCTTGATAGCTCAGCAACAATGTGTCGGGCCGTTGCACACGCCCTTGGCGGATGTGGCTGTTGTGGCGCTTGTACATAACGATTTGGTGAGAACTTTTATCCTAGTCAAGTGAAGACATAATATTCTAATTAAGTTTCCAGTTAGAAGACTACTTGACAAAGTATCCCGATTAGAAAATGATTAGGTGAGAATTTGAATTTTTAAACCGTGCATAATGCATAGAAGAGAAATTGGATACTCGAAGCCAGAATAGAAAAAGAAAATTAACCGTGTATACCTAGGTACTTACCTGCTGAGATTTTTTTCCCGATATGGAAGTCTTATCGTCTCGAAAGCGAACAGAGAAGAGGGTCAGGGATAGGAGAAAGCTAGCCGTTCCGAGAACGAACCTTACCTGTTTAGAATAAAGTTCGCCCTGTTTGGGAATTGAACCCGCAACCTAGCGCTTACAAGACCCTCCAAGTTAACTAGGCTGGAGCAAATTTCTTTGATGTTACCTACCCACTTTTATGGGTTCCAGTAACTTCCGGTCGATTTCGATTGATATCGATAGACTTTGATTGACGGCCTTTCTTCAATGACTACTTATTACTTTACAGCGAGGTGCAGCTACTTCTATAGGAGAACAACCAATCAAAGGTCTGGTAGATCCTAAGAGAGGAGCCAGGATGGCAGTGGCTGAAGCACTAACCAATCTGGTGTTTGCTAAAATATCCGACCTTAAGGTAGGTAATAATGCCCACAATATCCCTTATTTCGAATATTGTCCTTGCTACTCTACAACCAACGCAACGCCGAAAAGTCTAGCGTGTTACGATTTGTGTGAACGCCGTGTAACTATTTGTGTATGCAATGTGCTACGTACGAAATATTAGTGGAGATGTCTGATTTAATTTCCGCTGGCGAAATAAAGATCTGGGATTCTGGGGGATGAAATCGTTTTTTAAAATGCTTGGTCCGTAGTAACATTAAGCCGAACTAATTTCACTTATTTCAATAATAAATGATTATTTTCCTTACTAAGCCTTACCAACCAGGCTAACTATAATAATAATAATAGTGCTTATTTATACTGCTCGTATAGGACTGAAAAGTCCCTTTACTCCAGCAGTAGGCTAACACTATTATTGTGGTCAGATTCTCAAATTATATTGAGGATAAAATTCCATACCTCGGCTGGAATTGAACCCACGCCCTCCTGTTTACCAGGCGAGCTTTTGACCACTACACCACCGAGGCAGGTAACTAGGCTGGCAGAAGCAGGTTTATATTGAGGAATGAGAGAAATGGACAAACTGAGCTCTAAATTTCTAAAAGCTCTTGAAGGGTTTGTCCGATTTGAATAAAAATTTAGTTGACTAGTTATGAGGTAAGTTTTTGTTCGCCAGCTCCCGGTCCATTCATATATTCCACTATTCATTTTCAGGACGATTTGCGTTCAAGAACCACGGTATTTACGATCATCTGGATAGAAGTCAATGTTTGCCTATCCGATATGTAGATGATAACAATAAGATTACTGAGGATTATCCTATGAACCCTAACGGAAGCCCAGGTAAGAGAGAGAGGAAAAAAAAAACAGGTAGATACCTAGGTAAATATGTAGGTATATGGGCTGAAATGTTGAATACATTTCTTACTGGGGCCCCTGGTCTCGCTGGAGGACGTAAAACTGAGACAAAACCAGCCCTGTCAAGCCACAGACAATAACACTGGCTCTTTTGAGGGTACCTGAGATGAGAGCTATAGACGATAGACGACTCTTGAATGGAAGGTAACCACTAGGCGAGGTTAACGCCGGAGGCGTTTTCTACCACCTAACCCTTAGAGCTCCATATTACTTACTAATATCTAGGTATACTAATATGCTATATTCAGCTTTGTTAGGAAAATGGTGGGGAAATGGCAGATAGTACTACTTCTAGTGTTAATAAACGCTTGTTAACCTACTAACAAGTGTTAACGAAATAATGATAACCAACGAGTATGAACCTCCTACTAACAATAGTATTAAGATTTCCGATATTGTTTCTGTATTGTCTTGTTGCACGCAGTCCCTATAACAGCCTCGCCAGCGTATTATGTACCTGAATATCCCTCATTAGACCCCAGAGCGAGCTCTCTGGTCTAGATGGCACCTCTTGGTATCCTCTTAATGGAATAATATATGGACTCACAGCTTTTCTCTGGAATAAACCTGATTGTGATGCGCATAACGAGTAAAAAAACTCGCCCCCTGTGTATTTTGCGGGCGATTCAAATTTGTAAACAAACATTGCCAGTCTGCCAGAGCCAGAGCGGCAAACCGGTAAAAGAACATTAACATTAGAAGTTTAGAACAACAACCGAACAACCAGAACAAACAAAAGGAAAAGTACCAAAAAAGTTTTTCTTTCTTAAGGAAAAAGGAAATATACATACTGCTTTATAATAAGGAAATATATCTTGGATAATGGTAAATATAAAGTCCTTTTACTCACCTTTCTACACATAATGACCTTCTTGACTGGACAGTGGACAATTTCTTTACTCACCCCCAAGTAGCAAGAATGAAGAACAGCTGACTAAACACTTGGGTGTTTCTGTCACCTAATTACAGTCATGTAGACATTAAGGTAAGAACAATGATTTGGGTTGTTACATACACTAAAAGCCTTCTGCAAGGCTTAGGTGTAGGGACAAACAGCCTTGTAGGTCTGGAACTCTACTGGGGTCTGTGACAGGTTCTGGTTCCTGATCAAAGTGTTCTCTGGTACGGTCCCAAGGCACTTGAAAAGACATTTTATTGACCCTCTTTGGTAGGGACCAAGTGCTGAGTCAATCTTGGCCTGTAAAGTACAGGATCATACCTGACTGAGAGTGTGCTGTATCTAATGAAATATTGATTCCTTGGGGAGAAAAATTTGTTTGGGTGTGGACATGGTAATATAATGATCTAGTGTCTTATCTTCTTATGTCTTCACTATCTTGAGAGAAGACATGGAGTTTGTTATATTATAAATCGGTTTTTATCTTTCATCTCAAATGTTTCATAGTAGAAATGTTGTGAGTCCTAACATAATACCCAAACTTTACTTAGATTCTCTACTGCATATTATTAATAATATTCCATTTTTCTTTTGTTTTCTAGGGACATGGTGCTGTACAAAAGGGTATGCCATTCAAAGATTACCATGGTAAAACTGGACGAGTATTCAATGTAACACAACATGCTGTAGGAGTCATTGTCAACAAAAGAGTCCGTACTAGAATTATCCCCAAGAGGTAATTGTTTGTGGTAATATTAAGAACTTGTGTTAAAAACAATGCTACAATGTAATGTACATCCCTCCCTCTGGGGGGGAAATAAAATCCCTCCAAGGCTTCTTTCCTGATGAATCACTGAATTTAATTCGGTGACCATCTGTGCAGTCACACACTGCAGGCTTTTCCTGGCCCCACTCTATCTGTTTGTGTGAGGAGGCAAATAGTTTATTGCTGCATAGATGGTAAAAACCCCATTATTCCATCAGACAAACTTCTTTAGGTTGTGTTGTGTTGTTTTTTTTTTACATCAATGTAATATTAAAAAGGTTCTCTCTCTTTTCACCTTCACAGAATCAATGTGAGAATTGAGCACATCAAACACTCCAAGTGCCGAGAAGATTTCCTCAAGCGTGTCAAGGAAAACCTGCTTGGCACAGTTCTATGTGGCAGACGGTAAACTCTCGTGTCAACTATACCAGAGATCAGCTGATATGGGTCTTGGTGTACCATTCAACATTGCCAGTTATTCATTGTTGACCTATATGATTGCTCATGTCACTGGCTTACAGGTAAGTTGATACCTGACCTAACTTGCTCTTAATATTCCTCCACAACGGAATACCTTGGCTGCTACACTGTGGATTCTATGTTTGGTAGCCCTCTACTTTGGGTTTCTAGCTTTTGTTCCTCCATTTTCAACCTTTGTGAGGTAAATACCTACCTAAGTATGCTGTGATATCTTAGTGACAATGAATCAGTCTTTATTACCTGGCAAGGTTGATGCCCATGGAAAGGTTTCTATCACATCGGTACTTGTCAAATCCATCACTCCGCAAATTCAAAGATACCAAACTGACGTGAGAATTGTCCATGGCCTGAAGTTGAATACCGGAGTCTGAACAGTCAAAGGTGGCTTCAGTGAGGAGATCCTTGACAGCTTCCAAGATCTTCTTGAAGATGTGACTTTGGGGTAGACGGGCCTCAAACATTTTGGCTGATTTTTAAACTTGCACAACAGATCAAATACCTTGCACTGATGTTAAAAAACACCTATCAAGAAAAGGCACAGTAAGGAAATCGTCTGACACAAAAGTGAAACTAGTGCTACTCTACGGTACTTTAGGTAAGGAGAAATGCTCTCTTTTAGGAAAAATCTTCAAAAGAATCAAAATCAAAAAGACAAATACATGAAGCGAAACATCAAAAGATTTACAAAAGAATGAAAATTTTACAAAAGAAATTTTTGAGCACTTTGGCGCGGAAAAAAAAGTTGCGCCATTTGTGAAATTTCTAGCATTCTAGCGCTTCTGGCGGCGAAACAAAAAACTAAAACGCCGCATCCCGCAGATTTTACAAAAACACGAACCATCCAAATATATACAGGGTGTTTCAAAAGTCTTTGAAGAAAAAAGTCGGAAATTTCGTCCTCCTGCAAAAGGAAATCCACTTGAGTACCTACGTTTATGGGAATTTATGGAGCATAACGTATAGATATGGAATTTAAAAATGTATTCAAATGCCCTGTTTGGTTCTTGGTCTTCAAAAAAATCCGCACTCAGAAAATAATTTGACGTGTGGATGCGGCTTTGTTCCATTTTCTCGGGTCCTATCAACGAGCACAAATTTGATTTGCTTTGTTTTGATTTCGTTTTGTTGTCTTCTTTCATCCTAACCTCCAATTTTCTAGTTGCAGGCAGAAGGTAGGTTGAATTTTTCACTCAAAAAAGCCTGAAAAATCAGGAAATCTAGCATAAATTTGCCTTCAATTCGTCCGTAAGTGTCTAATTTATACAGTACTTTAGGTAAGGAGAAATGCTCTTTTAGGAAAAATCTTCAAAAGAATCAAAAAGACAAATACATGAAGCGAAACATCAAAAGAATGAAAATTTTACAAAAGAAATTTTTGAGCACTTTGGCGCGGAAAAAAAGTTGCGCCATTTGTGAAATTTCTAGCAATTCTAGCGCTTCTGGCGGCGAAACAAAAAACTAAAACGCCGCATCCCGCAGATTTTACAAAAGCACGAACCATCCAAATATATAGAGGGTGTTTCAAAAGTCTTTGAAGAAAAAAGTCGGAAATTTCGTCCTCCTGCAAAAGGAAATCCACTTGAGTAGGTACGTTTATGGGCATTTATGGAGCATAACGTATAGATATGGAATTAAAAAAATTATTCAAATGCCCTGTTTGGTTCTTGGTCTTCAAAAAAATCCGCACTCAGAAAATAATTTGACGTGTGGATGCGGCTTTGTTCCATTTTCTCGGGTCCCATCAACGAGCACAAATTTGATTTGTTTTGTTTTGATTTCGTTTTGTTGTCTTCTTTAATCCTAACCTCCAATTTTCCAGTTGCAGGCAAAAGGTAAGTTGAATTTTTCACTCAAAAAAGCCTGAAAAATCAGGAAATCTAGCATAAATTTGCCTTCAATTCGTCCGTAAGTGTCTAATTTATACCCACAAATTGAATCCTTTGAGTCCCCGCCGTTAATATCCTTGTTTCCAAGATCCCCAGATAGTAGGATACAACCCATCAGTTCCACATAGATATTCTTATCAAAACTCCATTTCAACTTCATTAACTGTTGAAATATCTCCTTAATCAGCTAATTTATCTTATTTATCGTCTTTCAGAGAACCAGCAACATGACCAACTCCAAAGGTTATCGTCGTGGTACCCGAGACTTGTTCTCCAGACCATTCAGACGACATGGAACCATCCCTCTGTCGGTGTATATGAAAGTGTACAAAGTTGGTGACATCGTAGATATTAAGGTAAGAACAATTATTTGGGTTTTTACATACACTAAAAGCCTGCTGCAAGGCTTAGGTGTAGGGACAAACAGCCTTGTAGGTCTGGAAGAAGAAGAGAGACTTGCTCGGCCGTGCAACGATGACGTTGCTTGACTACAACAGTCCAGCTTTCAGAATCTGATGTTGGGAGGACGTTTATCTTGTGCTGCAGCTACTGGGGTCTGTGACAGGTGACAGAACAAAGTGTTCTCTGGTACGGTCCCATGGCACTTGAAAAGACATTTTGTTGACCTTCTTTGGTAGGGACCAAGTGCTGAGTCAATCTTGGCCTGTAAAGTACGGGGTCATACCTGACTGAGAGTGTGCTGTATCCAAAGAAATATTGGTTCCTTGGAGGGAAAAATTTGTTTGGATGTGGACATGGTAAAATAATGATCTAGTGTCTTATCTTCTTATGTCTTCACTATCTTGAGAGAAGACATGGAGTTTGTTGTATTATAAATCGGTTTTTATCTTTCATATCAAATGTTTCATAGTAGAAATGTTGTGAGTCCTAATATAATACCCAAACTTTACTCAGATTCTCTACTGCATATTATTAATAATATTCCATTTTTCTTTTGTTTTCTAGGGACATGGTGCTGTACAAAAGGGTATGCCATTCAAATTACTGTTATAAAACCTCTAGCAATAGCGATTTTCAAGTCTAACTCATTCTCTAATTATTTTTTCCAGTGCGCGGAATCTTTCTACGATCGCATGACAGAATGCGTTTACTCTTCGCCACTGACGAGTTTCAATCATGGGATCAAACCAGACCCGTGGTTCTATGTGGATGTTATGGGCAAGGGAAAGGTGGCTTTTAATTCTAACTCGTTGGTCTTTTTCCAGTGCGCGGAATCTTTCTACGATCGCATGACAGAATGTGTTTACTCTTCGCCACTGACGAGTTTCAATCATGGGATCAAACCAGACCCGTGGTTCTATGTGGATGTTATGGGCAAGGGAAAGGTGGCGCTTCAGGAGGTCAATCAGAAATTGGGTATGTTATGAACGGTGTGAGTTTGCGGAAAAAACGATTTCTTTGCAAATTTATTAGTGTTTGGCAATAACTATTGATTGGTTGGTCCTCTTTGTATGAAAATTGTTAAGAATGTTTAACACATGACATAAAATTTACTCCTTGGATTTTAGGCCAGATCGGACTTTTATTTATTTATTTTATTGTACAGAGAACAAAATTATGCATAGTACAACGTCATGAAGTAGGTAGGTAGGTAGGTACCTAAAATATAAATAAGAAAAATATATAATAACTATTTATGAATAGAGCAAGAAGTTAGGAAGAATGGCCAATGTGTTTGAATAATGAAGAATGTCACGAATGTGTTTGAATATTTTTGGGGGCCTCTCCACGATAATTCACGAACGGTTTGTGCAATTTTGATGAAACGTGACGAAAATTTAGGGAAATTATCGATGACAATTCTTATTTGGTTCAACCCTTGCATGATTTTTGTCTGAATTCATTCCAGGTCTCGCATTCGATGAGTGGGATCTGGAATACTACACGGACATCTTCCGGAACAAACTCAAGAGAAACCCAACCAGTGTCGAATGTTTCGATCTCGCTCAGTCTAACAGTGAACATAGCCGCCACTGGTTCTTCAAAGTAAGTTATCTGGAATAATTGAGTCTTCCAAAAGACAGTCTTTCCCAAAAATCCGCCATTCTTTCCTAAAAGTCTTTCATTCTTGAAAAAAAAAATAATAATAAAATAAAAAATAATAAAAAAAATCCTCTATTAATTCCAATTTTCATCAAAGTCAAAGTCTGGCTGGGGGACTTTAAACAGGGAGTATACGAGTAGATAGCAGCCTGAATTTCCCTTGCTGAAGAAATAGCCAAGGTTGAGTGCGAAGGACATCCACTCGTAAACTTTGTAGCCAAAACCAAATGTTAGACATTCAAATGGAACTTATCTGTGGCAAAATGCCTCAGAAGGTATGATTCATTTCTTTATTTTATCATTTTGTTTGTTAGTTTACATTGTTCGCGTTATGAGAGATTCCCTCTCACCACAAATGCCACTTTATGCCACTAATGCCATTTTAAATTACGACAGGCTGGTGTTTAGTTAAATATTCCTTAACAGAGGATTGAGCTATACGAGTACCTAATAGGCGGGGCAATCCTGGATTGGAAAAAAGGGGTTTGATATAGAGGTACATAACTGTAACTGCTAAGGTCTTATCGTCCTGAAAGCGATGAGAGAAGGTTAGTTTACATTGTTCGCGTTATGAGAGATTCCCTCTCACCACAAATGTCACTAATGCCACAAATGCCACTAATGCCACTTTAAATTACGACATGCTGGTGTTTAGTTAAATATTCCTTAACAGAGGATTGAGCTATACGAGTACCTAATAGGCGGGTCAATCCTGGATTGGAAAAAAGGGGTTTGATATAGAGGTACATAACTGTAACTGCTAAGGTCTTATCGTCCTGAAAGCGATGAGAGAAGAAAGAAGTCCTGAGAACGAACCTTATCCCTTCAGGATAAAATCCGCCCCTGGCGGGAATAAAATCCGGGACCCAGCACTTAAAAGGCAGACGCATTACGGAACTGCTTTGTAAATGTAAATGTTGTTTCTTTGTGTTATTATGTCACAACTTTGGTGCTCACTGCAGCATTGTAGAGTTTTCCCACTATCTCAATAATCCTAAAATCCAATGTTTACCTACCATGCTGGCACCGGTCGCTATGCGCATTTATATGTCATAGCTACACTGTAGACCACGTAAGTGTCATGTCATTTTTGGCACAAATTTTGCCCTAAGGCCAACACTAGAAAACTAGAACTTTGCAATCCTACCTTACATTCAAACCAAAGAAAAATGTTGTCGAATATTTTCCTATGCAAAGGCTGCAGTCCATAGGCAATAGTTCCTGAAACTTCATTATGCTGGAAATCGTATTTCGGACCTAGTTTTTGTTCTATGCCCGCCGACACTATCGCCGCAAAACCTATAACGATATTCTACCGATAACGATATTCTACCGACAACTCTATTCCAGATCTCCGTGGCAGTGAACAATGAACCGGTCCTGAATGAAGATCTAGGCACTCTATTTCTCATCTGGGAGAGAACCAGCTATGAGCTGGAGAAACTGCAGATGAACGCCAGATGTGCTGATGAAGAATATAACTCTCTAGTGACTAGAATCGGACCCAAGTATCAGTACCAACCCGTACGGGATGATATCGTGGGAGCTACACTTGGGAAGAAAGGTAAGTTATCTATTTCTCATCTGTCTGGGAGAGAACTAGTTGCTACAGATGAACGCTAGGTGTGCTGATGAAGAATATAACTCTCTAGTGACTAGAATCGGACCCAAGTATCAGTACCAACCCGTACGGGATGATATCGTGGGAGCCACCCTGGGGAAGAAAGGTAAGTCCAGGGGCAGTGCAATACTCCTAAACTAAAATGGATGCGGCACCTAAGGGATCAAGAAGAGACCGCCTTAACATAATAAGTCCAACCTTCGAAATACTAGTGTCTAGCCAGGTAAACTTATAAATGAGGTAGGGCTCAAATTGTTAGTCTGTAGCAAATATAAGTTGGTCATCAGGTGCCAGAAAGAGTGCTCCGTGAGTAATCTAAATGGGCAATAGCAGTTTTTCTTGGAAGGTCGAATAGAGGTTTTCACTAGAGGCTGCCATTTTTAGCTAAATCCCATTTATGAATGAGCTTTCATTTCGGGCAAAATTCACAACCTTGGGGGGTTGTGCGTGTTTTTTCTCCTTTCACCTTCAGACTTGACCTATCTTATTGGATTTTGTCTTTATTAGTTTTTTTTTATATATAACTCACATGTTAAACAAATGTACCCCTTTTTACTTTTCAGTGATCTCCATCGCTGTCCTGCGAGAGGAAGGCATCAATGGTGATCGCGAGATGTCCGAGCAGTTTTTCTTGGAAGGTTTCGTGTTAGAGGTTTTCACTAGAGGCTGCCATTTTTAGCTAAATCCCATTTATGAATGAGCTTTCATTTCGGGCAAAATTCACAGCCTTGGGTCGGGGTTGTGTGTGTTTTTTTTCCCTTCACCTTCAGACTTGACCTATCTTATTGGATTTTGTCTTTATTAGTTTTTTTTTTTTATGAACTCACATGTTTAAACAAATGTACCCCTTTTTACTTTTCAGTGATCTCCATCGCTGTCCTGCGAGAGGAAGGCATCAATGGTGATCGCGAGATGTCCGCCATGGCCCAAGTGTGTGGGTTCGAGGTTTGGGATATCACTGTTCAGGATCTGCTCGAGAATAAGATCACACTGGATAGATTCAAAGGTCTTGTGTTTCCTGGAGGTTTCAGTTATGCTGGTAAGTGGGTAGAATGTGGAAGTTTTTTTTTTTTTTTCAGGTTTTGCTTCTCCTGAACAAGTTCTTCCACTTAACCATTGATTTCACTGTGTCACTATGAAGAAAATTACCTTCTTCTTCTCCTCCTAAAAGGGCCCATGTGTAAATAATACCGCCATTGATTGTTGTCACTACTCGAGTAAAGCGGCAACTCAAATGTCCTCACGACCTGCTTTTTTCTCTCTCTCTTAAGCGCTTCAATGTTTATGGACATGTTGTTCGCGCTGTCACAAGCTTTGCTGAAAGAAATTAATACATTTTTCAACATTTGTGACAAACGTTCATCCTTATAACCATTAAAATTCCATTTTCCCAGATGCTCTTGGTTCTGCTAAAGGCTGGGCTGCTAGTCTCCTACTTAATGAAGGTATCAAGACTCAGCTGAACAAGTTTATAGCTCGCTCTGACACGTTCAGCTTTGGTGTATGTAATGGATGTCAGCTTATGAATCTACTGGGATGGTTCAGTGTAAGCACTCAAGGTAAGCCATAGCTTTTTTGTATGTAATGGATGTCAGCTTATGAATCTACTGAGATGGTTTAGTGTAAGCACTCAAGGTAAGCCATGATTGTAAATGTAAGCACTCAAGGTAAGCCATTATTGTAAATGTAAGCACTCAAGGTAAATCTTCAGCTCGTCAACCATACATAAAGTCCCGGGTTCGATGCCCACCATTAAAAAAGGAAAAATCTGGTGTGAACATCACACGACTTTCTATTACATTAAACTTCTCAACTGTAAGTCGGACAGTTCTAAAAGTTTCACCATTCGATTCGGCGTGAAAAATCACATGGGATCAACTATTCACTTGCTTATTTGGTAACGGTTCACGAATAAAAGGGAAATTTGTCGACAGGGGGAAGTATCGAACCCGCAACTTCTCAGCCGTAAGTCAGAGAGTACTAAAAGTAGCACCATTCGATTCGGCGTGAAAAATCACATTGATTAGAATATTCACATCCGAATGACCAAATGTTTTCGATGTCTCTTACCGTTTGTACGAAATAAGGGTTAAGCAACAATGACTTTGGTTAATATCAGGATGGGTGACTATCCGATTTTTACCAAATTGTTACAGTCGCGTCCTTGGACCATACCGGGATAGCACACCAAATTT
>NW_007379831.1:39638-40786 GCF_000475195.1 Diaphorina citri
TGGAGGTTTGGAAAAATTTATTTTTTAAAGGGGAAAAAACCCCCATTTTTTTTTTTTTTTTTTTTTTTTTTTTACTTGAGATCCTGTCTGTATGTTGATCATAGAAAACTAAATAGGTACATAAGGTCAAGTAATCTACTAAGTGCTCAAGCAATATAATATTTGATCCAAAGAGTATACTTACAGGAATGCCTAGATATTCCCTATCAAGATTCATGAGTTTCATTTCATAGTCGGACACTCTGTCTTGGCTTTTGGATTCAAATACGAATGTGACGGTATCTGCATTGTCTTGGGCTTTCATGGTCAATGTGTCTTCGTTTCCTGCACACTTCATGATTTTGGTCATACTGAGAAAGAAGAGAGAACATGATTTGGATACATTACAGGGGCATTTGTATTTCTAAGAAAAAAATGACGGGTTAACTTGATCCTCCCTCTCCCACATATCCTGCCTAAATCCAAATCTCTTAGATCCTAATGGAACAAAGAAAAGGACTTGGCTGCTACACTGTTGATTCTATGTTTGGTAGCCCTCTACTTTGGGTTTCTAGCTTTTGTTCCTCCATTTTCAACCTTTGTGAGGTAAATACCTACCTAAGTATGCTGTGATATCTTAGTGACAATGAATCAGTCTTTATTACCTGGCAAGGTTGATGCCCATGGAAAGGTTTCTATCACATCGGTACTTGTCAAATCCATCACTCCGCAAATTCAAAGATACCAAACTGACGTGAGAATTGTCCATGGCCTGAAGTTGAATACCGGAGTCTGAACAGTCAAAGGTGGCTTCAGTGAGGAGATCCTTGACAGCTTCCAAGATCTTCTTGAAGATGTGACTTTGGGGTAGACGGGCCTCAAACATTTTGGCTGATTTTTAAACTTGCACAACAGATCAAATACCTTGCACTGATGTTAAAAACACCTATCAAGAAAAGGCACAGTACGGAAATCGTCTGACACAAAAGTGAAACTAGTGCTACTCTACAGTACTTTAGGTAAGGAGAAATGCTCTCTTTTAGGAAAAATCTTCAAAAGAATCAAAAAGACAAATACATGAAGCGAAACATCAAAAGAATGAAAATTTTACAAAAGAAATTTTTGAGCACTTTGGCGCGGAAAAAAAAGTTGCGCCATTTGTGAAATTT
>NW_007379832.1:0-16630 GCF_000475195.1 Diaphorina citri
CGGAAAAATAAGAACGTTCATTCCGCTCGATCGGAAAAGGAAATAAGCAAAGATGGAAAGCTTAAGTAGAGAGAGAGAGAGAGAAAGAGAGAGGGAAGGACATAAATAAATAGAGAATGTATAATAAAATTTTTGAAGGAGGAGAAGGAAAAGAAGAAGTAAAATAAGAAGCAAAAAAGAGAAGAAGAAGAAGAAAAAAAAGAATCAGTAGAAGAAGAGGAACAAGAGAAGAAGGAGAAGACGACGATGGAGAAGTAGAATATTATAAGAAAACGAGACAGAATAAGCACAAAAGAAAAAAATGACAAGAAGAACTTTGAAGAAGAAGAAGAAGAAGAAGAAGAAGAAGAAGAAGAAGAAGAAGAAAAAGAGAGAAATAAAGAAGGGAGTGAGAGATCTCAAAATTGAGAGAGAAAGAGGGAGATAGAAAGAAAAAAGAGATGAGAAAGAGAGAGAGAGAGAATAAAGAAGAGATCTCGATATTGAGGGAGAAAGAGGAAACAAGCTGGGCCCGTCCCTCCGGGGATTTTTTAGCCCGTAGTTTATTCGATCGTGATTGAAGAATATCATTGCCTATGTACCTACCTAATTTTGTATTCAGTTTATTATTATTCTTGATTTGATTTTTCGATTTTACTTTCATGTAATGATTTAAAATCAAGACTAGAGCCCGTTCTCTGGTGGGATATTCTTGAGATAGTTTTTTTTTCTTTTTCAACAGTTTTTCTGAAGTACGTAAGCAGAAAGAAAAACAAGAGATTATTGAAAATTCGTAAATTTTTTTCTCCATTAGAAATTTTGCAAGCAAACCCATCAAAAAGACCAACAAAAGCAGGTCGTGTTTACACGATGTATCCACTCACCCCGCCCTCTCGTCTACTTCAGATTTGAAAAGTGTTGTATTATCAGCCTTTAACCTCGCATCTACCAGCGGTGTGTATCAGGCTCTAACCCCGTTCTTGGAAAAGCGGTGTAATATCAGGGTTTAGAGAGGATTAGTACCCGTTTCAGTGAGGATTACCTCAGTCGCTCGATAATAAATCTTGTTAACACTATAGGAGGAGGGATGGGGCTTATAAAAGGTAGGTGATACCTCCCTTTTACCCGATACCTAATTACCTACCAGTTATCTTGCTATAACTGTTACCTACATAGGGTGTTAAGTGGTGTGACGAGGGAGGGGTATAACCTAAATAACCTACGTATATACTCCTATAGTGTTAATGTAAACGGTTTGAATACCTGTTTCAGGGATCGCCAACCCGTCGATCGCGAGCTATCGGTAGCGGTAGCTCGCGAGAGGTTTTCTGGTAGCTCGCAGCTCGCGGACAGTCGCCCAAGTTGAGAGCCACTCTTATGGGAACCAAAAATTTACGTTGTTACGTCGTAAATTTTTGGTTCCCAGACTAAAAGCTAGCTTGCCAAGGGTCTGCTAGTCATCTAAGTGCCCACAAAAGGTTGGCGACACCTTGAATATTTTTATTTTCTGTCTTTCCGTCTCTCTTACATTTATTCTCTTTTCTAACTGATATTCTTTTTGCTTCATTTATTTCTCAGAATTTCCTATCCATTGTTTTTTGTTTCGTCTAATATTACTTGTTATCTGTTGATCTCTCTCTAACTCCCCCCCTCTCTCTCTCTCTCTCTCCCTTTCCCTTTATCTCTTTTCTTTTATTTTTTCTCTCTTCCTCCCTCCTTCCCATTCTAGTTTTTTAATTAGAATGTTACAATGTCAAAAATTCTTCTACGAGAGACAGAAATAATTTTTTAATTAAAGAAGAAGCAGAAGGAGAAGAAGAAGAGGAAGAATAAGAACAAGAAGAAGAAAAAGAACAAAATGTTCTAAATGTTGGATGAAAATAATAATTATGAAAATATAATCTCTCGCTGTTCTAAATGTTTTTAACATTGTCAACATACCTAATTATGTCTTTTGAAGATGAATTACATTGGTACTTGCGAAGAAAAGAGTACAAAGAAAAAGACGCCAGCCTAGTTAGCTTAGTTGGTAGCGCGTCTGCCTTGTAAGCGCCAGGCCGCGGGTTCGATTCCCGCCCGGGGCGGATTTTATCCTTTTTATTTACCTTTATTTACCTATTTTTATTTACCTCCGGGCCCAAATCCGTATTACATTAGGCTTGTACGCCGGAGATCTCGGGTTCCATTCCCGGTGGCGTCGAAGTTTTTTTATTTATATGTAAAAAAGTAATCTCTCCAGCATTTCACCAGGTTACCGAAGGTGCAGGAAGTCTCGGACCATCCGGTATGTTTAATCCAGCACAACATGTTTCATAATATGAAAAATAGAGGAAAGAGGGCAGAAATGGGGATAGAGAGGAATGAGGGGGAAAATAGAGGAAAGACGGGAGAGATGGGGACGGAGAGAAAAATGGAGACCCCTTCCCACCCGGGTAAGTAATGGAATACAAAATAGAGGACAACAGAATATGAGTCAAGGAAAAGAGAAATAAAGAGGAAAGAAGGAGGAAAGAAGGGGATAAAAAGGAAGAAGGAGGAGAGAGGAAAGAAGGAAGGACAGGTATATTAGTTCTAAGGAGATAAAAAATAGAAAAGGAAGTTGAGCAGGAGGAGGAGAAGAAGAAGAAGACGAAGAAGAAGGAGGAGGAGGAAAAGGGGGAGGAGGAGGAAAAGGGGGAGGAGGAGGAAAAGGGGGAGGAGGAGGAGAAGGAAGAAAAGAAGATATAAAAAAAGCATGACGGAAAAAAGTTAGTAAAAAATGAATGGGGACAAAATCAAAAGGTAAGAAGACACGTCCAGGGCCGGATATAAGAATGACAACAGGGCCGGATATAAAGCTGCGTACACACATAGTCGACCTCGCGCCGCGCCGTCAGTTGAAATTGACCGCCAAACTTTTAAGCTAGGTACGATTTTTCTTGCGATCAAATCAAGCTCACAACTTTCAACGATATGTTTACAAAAAAAAAAAGTAAACAAGCTGGGCCCGTCCCTCCGGGAATTTTTTAGCCCGTAGTTTATTCGATCGTGATTAGAGAAAATGTACCCTTTATTATTAGTAATAATAAAGGAAGGACGGACTAAAAACACAGTTTTACGTCCACACGTAATATGATTTTTCAATCCGATCTTCCCGTCATATTGCGTCGTAGAGTGTGTACGAGTATTTTGAGATGTTTACCAGATTTTTCCAGAGTGTGAATCTCAATTATGAAGCAACGAGTTAAGAGCATCCTGATGCGGAAGTGGGGAATTTCTTTGTTTTTTATGTAAAAAGGCTCCCAATAGTGCTAGTACAAAGGAGACTTTTTTGTCCTATTTTGTAGCTGTATGCAGGCATCATCCACCCTAAATCCAACCCTAAAAAAAAAAAAAAAAAAAAAAAAAAAAAAAAAAAAAAAAAAAAAAAAAAATGTCGAGAAGCAAGGTCAAGGTTTTTAATTAAACGTGTCATAAAACCATTACAACTTTAGGGCTAAAGGGACATTTAAAATCATCGTATTTCCTAAAGACCTTAGTAGTTGAAAATAGAAACTGCCTAACTTAAAGACATGCTTGTGCCTTCTTTTCATCTTTCTTCTTTTTGTGTGATAAATGTATCAAAATTATGTGACAAAACCCGAAAGAAATGACGTAGGTAAGCAGGAAAAGAGAGAGGGAGAGACGGAGGGAAAGATAAAAAAGAGAGGAGAAGGAGGAACTGGAGGAGAAGTAGGGAAAGAAGGAGAGATAAAAAAGAAAGAGGGAGGAGAAATAAGGAGAAGGGAGAGAGAGTATAGAAGAGAAGAAAGAAAAGAGAGGGGGAGATAAATGAGAGGAAGGCGAAGAAGGAAGGGAAGGTGAGGAAGAAGAAAAGGAGGGAGAGAAGGAGAGGAAGAAGGAGGGATAGGAGGAGATAAAGTAAATGATGAGCTATTTTCTAGGTAGATTATACCTATATGTCATACGAAAAGACCTTTTAGCTTGAAAAATGCTTTCATAATACTTACTGGGTGCAACAAGGGATGTCTCAACCTAACTACAATACAATGGGAAAAGCCTTTGATGTGAGATTGCACTCAGGACAAAACTGTAACAACGGAGGTGTTTTCGTCCTAAAATTGGAGAGAGGAGAAGGAGAGAATAAGAAACGAGCATTAGCACCAAATCACGGTTATGCCTACACAAAATAAATAGAGCCGAAAAAATCGCACTCTGCTGGAAATTGAACCCGGGACCTCTGGAGGACAAACCTCTCTCACTCGACCAAGCAGGCGTTCATATCGGAGAATCGACCATCGACCCTCACCTAGTACCGACCCAAAAGAGAAATAATATTAAACAAACCATACCTACTAATGAATAGAAGTGTCCTCAACGAAGCCTTGGACTACAGCTCTGACCCAAGCATGAAATAATAGTGCTTAATAATAATAATAATAGTGCTTATTTATACTGCTCGCATAGGACTGAAAAGTCCCTTTACTCCAGCAGTAGGCTACTACTATTATTGTGGTCAAATTCTCAAATTATATGAGGATAAAATTCCATACCTCGGCTGGGATTGAACCCACGCCCTCCTGTTTAACAAGCGAGCGTCTTGACCACTACACCACCGAGGTAGGTTGAACATACTCATATTAGGTACCTATGTTTAAATTCTCATTAAATTAGTACCATTATTACACGTATTACCTTTCGAGAAATAGGTGAAGTAGATAGTTATATGTACCACCTACATTTTGGTGGAGATGCCAAAATTACCGCTCAAATTTTCTCTTCACCCCTTTACACCAAAACTGGTCTAAACATTTTGTCTGCTCATAATTAGGTATCTTCTCGGAAGTAGGTATGAAGTGAAAGGTAAACCCAAATCTGAAATGTTTCTTCATTTGGGATTGCATTGTGAGGTATGGAATCCTCCCTTGTACCTAAATACCCCTTAGGTACCCTGTCCTAATATTATGTAGCGTACTTGGAAATTCCCTGTGGAACTCATAAGCGGTTTCCTTAACAACAATATTCCCTATTGCTACATATTCCCTATTATGTTACATATTCCCTATTTTGTAAAGTGTGTTAGTCTTTCCGTCTCTCTTCCTTTTATTCTCTTTTCTAACTGATATTCTTTTTGCTTCATTTATTTCTCAGAATTTCCTATCCCTTGTTTTTGTTTCGTCTAATATTACTTGTTATCTGTTGATCTCTCTCTAACTCCCCCCCTCTCTCTCTCTCTCTCTCTCCCTTTCCCTTTATCTCTTTTCTTTTATTTTTTCTCTCTTCCTCCCTCCTTCCCATTCTAGTTTTTTAATATCTCCAGGTATGTGGTGTGGTATATTATGGTATATTTAGGATTTAGGTAGATACAATTTTAAGGAGAAGGATAAAGGGGCCCTCACAAAGATCTGCTTTTTGTTCTTCTGGAAATGTGTCACAAAAAGGTATCTCTAGGTATGTGGTGTGGTATATGGTATATTTAGGTAGATACAATTTTAAGGAGAAGGATAAAGGGGCCCTCACAAAGATCTGCTTTTTGTTCTTCTGGAAATGTGTCACAAAAAGACTCGTCCAACTCGTCCTATAAAAATGAATTAAAAAAAAAAAAACACACACATAAAAAAAACACAAAAAAACACCCGCAGATTTAACTTTATTTCCGTCTCTCTCTCCGTCTCTCTCTCTCTCTCTCTCTCTCTCTGTCTCTCTCTCTGTCTCTCTCTCTTTCTCTCTCTCTCTTTCTCTCTCTCTCTTTCTCTCTCTCTCTCTCTCTCTTGTTTCCTTTTCTCTCCTATGAAACAGGGACAACCGCAAAAATCCGATTTTCAAATCCAGTAAGCCATCGTCAAAGAAAAAGTAAGGGGTATAAGTAATAAAATTGTAGGTATGATCCCATTCCTGTTATTTATCCTACTTTCCTTCCTCTTTCTCCTCCTCCTCTTCTTCTTCTTCTTTTTTCTCCTTCTCCCCTTCCTTCTCCTTCTCCTCTTTCACCATCTCTTCATTTCATTCTTCCACTGTATTGAAAAACTACAAAAGAAAAAATACAAAGAACATCATTCCATCTCCCAAAGAAAAGATTCCCTCTCTTTAACAACGAGATCATAAAAAGAGAGGTAAAAAGAAAGTGGGAAAAGACGAGATAGAAAAAGGATAAAAGGGAATGAAAAGGGATGTTGTGATAATATAAATACCCTTAACAATACCAGGCACTTCATTTATTTCTTCGTTAAAGTGGTGTGGAAATGTTCTAGCCTTTATCTGACTGGCTTTGTAGGGATAGCAGGGAAGAAAATGCAGGAGGAGAAAAGATATAAGACGACGAAGAGGAAAATGAAGAAGGAGGAGAAGAAAAGTAGAAAAGGTCATCACTGACTTCTTCTTCTTCTTCTTCTTCTCCTTTGTGGTTTTTTTCTCCTCCTCCTTCTTCTTTCTTCTTCTTTTTGGTCTTCTTCTTCTGCTTCTTCTTCTCCTCCTTCTTCTTATTCTTCTTCTACTTTGTCGTCTATTTCTCCTCCTCCTCCTCCTCCTTCTTCTTCTTTCTTCGTCTTCTCCTTCTTTTTCTTCCTTTTTCTTGAGTTTCGATAGAAGAACTCTAACAACAGAAGCCTTATCGTCTCTTGAAAATTGCAAAGTGTAGAGTATGTCGAGCCATGCCTCTGCAATTCTGCATATCAGAAAAATCCAAGTGTAAACACAGCACCTTTGGAATCGAGAAACGATAGAACGCAAAAGAAGAGTTTGCAGAGCATCATGAAGAATTAACAAGAAAATGCAGAGTTTAAATTGAAGATTTTGCTGAGATCCACAGAGAATCAATTGAGAGGAAAATGCAGACTTGCAGAGTGTAAAGTGAAGAGTTTTTTTTTTTTTTCTTTTTTTTCAGTGAACGATTTACAATCGAGGAACAGGAAATTGCAAATTATATTCAATTATTTTTATTGTTCAAATACATGATAGTATGTTAACAATGTTTATACATAATACAATTAGAAACACAAATATATACTAATATTAATATCTATGTATATCTAATCACAGTAAAATATCTGATGTAGTACAATATCTGATTATAAAGTGTAGAGTTTACAGAGATCCATGGAGAATTCGGGGAACGGGACCCTTTACTCATCAAACTCGAATACAATGGGCCGAATCATATCGTAATAATCTCAGCGTGAATAGAACATCTAGAATAGAATAGAAAATATAGAATAGAATAGAAAATGGCATATAAAATATAAAGTGTAGAGTTTACAGAGCTCCATGGAGAATTCGAGGAATGGGACCCTTTACTCATCAAACTCGAACACAATGCGGCCCGAATCATATCGTAATAATCTCAGCGTGAATAGAACATCTAGAATAGAATAGAAAATATAGAATAGAATAGAAAATGGCATATAAAAATAGAACATAAAGAACCGCACATAATAAATCCAGCCTTTGTGTGTGCCCTATACAAATGGCATACAGGATGTTCCACCTAAAAGTGCCCCATAGGAAACTACCCGGGAAAAACAGGTTTTTTGCCCCATAAAAGTCCCCAATACACTTTTTGCGTCCACTAAGCATTGTCGCTTATGGAACTTTTGACGAGGAATCGATTGGTCCAATAGTGCCCCATAGGAAATGAACCGCAACCTAAAAGTGCCCCGTCAGAAATCAACCCGTAAAAACAGGTTTTTTTGCCCCATAAAAGTCCCCAACACACTTTTTGCGTCCACTAAGCATTGTCGCTTATGGAACTTTTGACGAGGAATCGATTGGTCCAATAGTGCCCCATAGGAAATGAACCCGTAAAATCAGTTTTTGCCCCATAAAAGTCCCCAATGCCCTTTTTGGGAACTTTTGACGAACAGCTCTTATTGAACTTTTGACGAGGAATCGATTGGTGCAATAGTGCCCCATAGGAAATGAACCCGTAAAATCAGTTTTTGCCCCATAAAAGTCCCCAATGCCCTTTTTGGGAACTTTTGACGAACCTGTAGGTTCATACGTTCTTTTACGTTCAGTAATCTAGATTTTAGCCCTTTCCCTCTTATCGTGAGCCCTAGACAAAATTTTTAAATGTATTATTGAATAACAAATGATACCCAAACAAAGGTCAGCTGATTACCCGCTAAGATTTCCAGAGGGCCCCTTTTCATGAGCTTGACCAAAATTACGACACAAAGTCGTATTTTCCTTTAGGAACTGTCCCTCTTCTGAAGCTCGGAATCTTTTGGCGTTATAGCGCCTGCACTTAATCTTAAGAAATAGGAAGTTCAAGATGGTGCGCCATCGGAATCGGTTCCGTTTCGGAAAATTTCTTAAGAAATAGGAAGTTCAAAATGGTGCGCCATCGGAATCGGTTCCGTTTCCGAAAAATTTCTTAAGAAATAGGAAGTTCAAGATGGTGCGCCATCGGAATCGGTTCCGTTTCCGAAAATTTCTTGAAATAGGAAGTTCAAGATGGTGCGCCATCGGAATCGGTTCCGTTTCCGAAAATTTCTTGAAATAGGAAGTTCAAGATGGTGCGCCATCGGAATCGGTTCCGTTTCCGAAAATTTCTTGAAATAGGAAGTTCAAGATGGTGCGCCATCGGAATCGGTTCCGTTTCCGAAAATTTCTTGAAATAGGAAGTTCAAGATGGTGCGCCATCGGAATCGGTTCCGTTTCCGAAAATTTCTTGAAATAGGAAGTTCAAGATGGTGCGCCATCGGAATCGGTTCCGTTTCGGAAAATTTCTTAAGAAATAGGATCTCTCTCTCTCTCTCTCTCTCTCTCTCTCTCTCTCTCTCTCTCTCTCACTCTCTCTCTATCCTGCTTTCTCTCTCTCTCCTCTGTCTTTCCGTCTCTCTTCCTTTTATTCTCTTTTCTAACTGATATTCTTTTTGCTTCATTTATTTCTCAGAATTTCCTATCCATTGTTTTTTGTTTCGTCTAATATTACTTGTTATCTGTTGATCTCTCTCTAACTCCCCCCCTCTCTCTCTCTCTCTCTCCCTTTCCCTTTATCTCTTTTCTTTTATTTTTTCTCTCTTCCTCCCTCCTTCCCATTCTAGTTTTTTAATTAGAATGTTACAATGTCAAAAATTCTTCTACGAGAGACAGAAATAATTTTTTTAATTAAAGAAGAAGAGGAAGAAGAAGAAAAAGAACAAAATTTTCTAAATGTTAGATGAAAATAATAATTATGAAAATATAATCTCTCGCTGTTCTAAATGTTTTTAACATTGTCAACATATCTAATTATGTCTTTTGAAGATGAATTACATTGGTACTTACGAAGATAAGAGTAAAAAGAAGAAGACAAGAGAGGATTGGATGAGGAAAGAGAAGAGGGAAGAGAGAGAATTACAGGAAGCGGGAGGTAACGTAGAATAAGATAAAGAGAACGAAAAATAGGAAGATAAGAAAACCCACAAATTGGTGACGAAAAAAAAAAATCTTCTCATTCAATTAGTCATCTCTATTAGGTACCCAATTCGTCCTCTCATATTGAACTCTATTCGTCCCCTATTAGGTAGGTACACTACGAATTCGTCCCCTAATATGAACAATATTCGTCCCCTATTAGGTAGGTACACTATACGAATTCGTCCCCCAATATGAACAATATTCGGCCCCTATTAGGTAGGTACACTACGAATTCGTCCCCTAATATGAACAATATTCGTCCCCTATTAGGTAGGTACACTATGAAGTATGAGCTCTTTCACGCCATTAGTGGGTAGTTACCTAAGTGGCTCCATTAACACTCTGACTGCTCTCAGCACTTTCCCACAGTAGGTAGGTATAATGTAGGTATTATATATCATCATTACTCTCTAATTAAAACTGGCAACATTTCACCCATCTTTCATATTTTTACACCTACTTACCTAACTATTACCCAACTAGTTTTTTTTTCTTTTTTAGAAAGCGTGGAAAAAATTCCAGAATAGAGGTAAGTTAGTTAAATGCTACCACAGGTGACAAAACATTAATCATAGAGACATTGAAAGTAGCTGAGTAAGTTGGTAGGTATGGCAATGGCATACTATGGCATCATAAGTAGGTATCTGTTTTTTTTTTTATTATTATTTTTTTTATTACCTATTTTTTTTCTTTTTAAAGATGATCGCCGTTTTTATTTCACCAAAAATACTACACAAAGATGTATTTTCCTTTGGAAATTTCCGCTCTTCTGAAGCCTGTGTCCCGTATTTGGGTGTGATAGCGTATCGCCTGTACCATAGGAAATTTAAGATGGCGTGCCGTCGCCCAAAATACTACACAAAGATGGATTTTCCTTTAGAGATTTCCGCTCTTCTGAAGCCTGTGTCCCGTATTTGGGTGTGATAGCGTATCGCCTGTACCATAGGAAATTTAAGATGGCGTGCCGTCGAGCGTACAAAGGACTTTATCTTCTTTTTTTTCTATATGGTCAAACGAGCTTTTCAACTCAACAACTCGTGTCTCTTGTGTGTGGAGGATGTCTTTGAAATAGCTGCATGAATGTGATTTTGTTGTTGTTGTTGTTGTTACTGTTGTTGTTGTTGTTGTTGTTGTTGTTGTTGTTGTTGTTGTTGTTGTTGTTGTTGTTTAAGATGGCGTGCCGTCGGAATCGGTTCCGTTTCCAAAAGTTTGAAAGTTCAGTCAACAAAAATATACCCCATCCGTGGCACAAGCTCTGCTTATATGTACGCCGTATTTATATGAAAAATGTATGTTCTGAGTAAAAAAAAAAAAAACTTATTTCTCCTCCGTTCTCTCACTCCCTTTTCCATCCTTCAGACGAATGCAATTTTCTCTCTCTCTCTCCCCCTCTCTTTCTCTCTTTGTCTCTCTCTTTCTCAATCTGTTTCATGTGCTATATTTAATCAATGCAAACGACAATGTAAAAGGCTTTTCAATTTTCATCAAACAAAAGGCCCCCCTCCCCAATGACAAACAAAAGGGGGGCCCCCCCGATTCCCTGACCAATGATTCGGTAAACATCACACGAGAACAAAGACAGACCCCACCCCAGGGGGTGCCCCCTCAGGGGTGTAAATATAGGGGGGTTTAGGGGCCCTATCCCGGGAGATGAAAAATGTCGGTACAGTAGAACCTCGATTTATTTCAACTTCCATTATTTCAACTCAAATATCCATTGTTTTTTCTATCTTTCAAAGGATATCCTATCTTATCAGAGGAAAAGATCATAGAATGTGATCATTTCAACCTCGATCATTTCAACTACCCCTTCTCCCTATTAGTTGAAATAATCGAGGTTCTACTGTATTTGGACCTTGGGACTCCTCAAGTGCTATGTGTAACCGAGGACTGAAATTTGTTTGGAGACACTTCAGATCAATCTCTAAGCGTAAATTTACCACGACTCACGCTCAGACTCTCTGAAAGACCGCCGTCTCACAGATCTATTATCATGTTAAGGCGGTCACAGATCTAGATTTGTCAGACGGTCTGAGAGGGACAGGTCGTCTCCCTGCTCATGGGAGCCCAAAGATCGAAAGAGCTGTTCAGAGATCTCCTAAACCAGGGATCTTCTGTGGGCCAATTCTTAAACAATTTTGAGGATAAAATTTCATAACTCGGCAGGAAGTGAACCCACACCCTCTAGTTCAAATCACCAACAGAACAAATAAATAGTGGGAAATTTGGACAAATCAATTCAAGGTGTGAACGAAGCTACAACTCCTGAAGAGCTCCAGAGGACAGATTTTCCAGCCAAAACATCCCAAAGTGTCCCAAACACAATCCCTGATGGAGACACACGTCTGGAAAGACAGGGTGGGGAGACCAGAATCCCTATCAGATCCCTCAGCTTTTTGTCAAAAGGGGGGAAAAAAGGCCTCCACATCAGAGATGAAAAAATTGTCCTACGGCTAACATACAACATAACTAGGGGTTCCCAAACTTTTGAGTGCTGCGTACCACCTGGCACCTCAAGGTTCTTTTGGCGTACCATCAAACATCAATTTTGTGTAGTTTGTGGGGGTGAAAGAAAGAAATTATAGCCCCGCAGCCGAAATTTTTTGTGTAAATCGTAGTAAGATGTCATAATTCCTTGGTGCACTTGTAGTTTTTTTTTCTTTCCCAACCAGGGTTGCCAGATTTATTTTTCGCACTTACGAGACGAATCATCCAAATGAGTTTTTATAATCTCCTCGCGTACCACCAGAAATTCTTCCGCGTATCACTAGTGGTATGCTTACAACAAATTGGGAACCTCTGCAGCATACAATGTGTTAGACACATACAACATACAATGTACAGGATACAATGTATTAGAAAAGCGTACAAAGGACTTTATATTCTTTTTTTTTTCTATATGGTCAAACGAGCTTTTCAACTCAACAACTCGTGTCTCTTGTGTGTGGAGGATGTCTTTGAAATAGCTGCATGAATGTGATTTTGTTGTTGTTGTTGTTGTTGTTGTTGTTGTTGTTGTTATTGTTGTCATCGGTGTTGTTGTTAATTTTGAGCGAACGAAGTGAAGGTCTTCGTTTTCACTCGACCGTTTTACATTTGGTTTTGATGTTTGTTTGAATGTTTGTTCCGCTATAACTCGCGATTGCCTGCTCCGATTTTGATGAAATTTAGTTTTAAATATTCATTTTATTTTTCGTTTCAGATAGTTTTAAATATGTCTCTTGTTTCTGGTTTCAGATAGTAATGGAGGAGACTTCGCTAGAAGATGTCGTATCGGGAGACAGATCATCGGACGACGTCGTCAACATCACCTCAGATTCCTTCTACGAGGACCCCTTCAGCAACTTCAGTTCCACGCCCACCTACGCCAAGTCCACGCCCATCTATTCCATTGGGCCGGATTATATAACCCAGTGGTAAGTTCGGCCACGCCTCTTCTTTACTTTCCTTATCCTGTTCGGGCAAAATTTTCGACGGTCAGTTTTTAGTGCCAAAACACGTTTTTACACATGGGATCCTCGGTATTTCGGTAACTTTTTGAAGGTTCATTCCAACTATTCGATTGTAGGTATGTCAAATAAAAGTTACTAGTACTCAATTCTTGTTAAGACAATCTTTTTTTATGCAGTAGGAATTAAGTAAAGACGTCGCGTCGTATAAAGAGTGAGTGTGAGTTATAAAAGAGTGGATTACTCGATGAGTCAGATCTGACTCATTGACCGAGTAGTCCACTGGAAAGAGTAAACAGTTCTTGTATAATAAATTCTTTAAACATCTCTAAAATGAAAGGGCCCTTTCAACAACTACCTACAAGGAATTATGATTTGTCGATTAATCTAGGTATTCCTCTTTTCGTTTTTCCCCTTACATTTCTTCGCTTTCTCCTAAGGCTTAATACAATCGATGTCTGTCTTCTCTCTCCCAAAGCTTTCAAACCCTAAACTATCCATGCCTAATGAATAATCATTTAAAATTCAAAACCCGAAAGCCATTATTTCTCAAAAAAGCCGGCCACGCCTCTTCTTTACTTTCCTTATCCTGTTCGGGCAAAATTTTCGACGGTCAGTTTTTAGTGCCAAAACACGTTTTTACACATGGGAAAAATTCCGTTGGTCCTCATTTTTCCTGCTCTATGACTTTGAAACATCACCCAAGTAAGCGTGACTGTTCTATTATGATTTGTCGATTAATCTATTCCTCTTTTCGTTTTTCCTCTCAGTGTTGCCAGATGGAAAAAAAATATATCCCTAGATCGAAAGAAAAAAGTCCCTAGATTTTGGAAAAAGTCCCTAAATTCCTATGCACATCAAATATTAACCTAAAACCACCTAAAATAAGTCTTAAATATAAGCCATATTTTTTCCTGAGTTGAGTTTGATTTTTTCTTTCTTCTTGAGTAGGTATGAAAGTATTTTTTTTTTTTTGTTAAAAATCAGAAGTGAAATCAATTTTCATTAAAAAAAATAAAAATAAATAAAGAAACAAACAAATCAAAATCAACTCAAAAAAATTCGGCTCTATTTTAATGAAATACAAAAGCAGGTTTTTTTTTATTTTCAAAAACAAATTTAGAAAGCTACCTATATTTCTAATAAAAAAAAAATAAATGAGTAAAGTAGAGGGAAAAAAGGCATACACCTATAATAAGTTCATTATTATTATTATTAAAAATCTTTTATTTAGCTCCAAAATTACTCCACTGAACCCATTACCTACTCCAATAAGATCTCATTGAAATTGTCCAATATTTCACAGCTAAAAAAATAATTTCAAGGGGTAACAAATTTGTAGGGCCCGGCCGGTTGTCGTAAAGAAATACGAAAATTTCTACATTGATGGAAATTTTTCCAAAAACCCCTAAAAGTCACTAAAAAAATCAAAAATCCCTATAAATTCGACGAAAAAGTCCCTAGACCTTAGATGCTCAAAAAAGTCTCAAGAGACCTTCAAAAGTCCCTAAATCTAGGGTCAAAATCCCCAATATGGTCACACTATTTCCTCTTACATTTCTTCGCTTTCTCCTAAGGCTCAATACAATCGATTTCTGTCTTCTCTCTCCCAAAGCTTTCAAACCCTAAACTATCCATGCCTAATGAATAATCATTTAAAATTCAAACCCGAAAGCCATTATTTCTCAAAAAAGCAACAGAAGTACCTACCGAGCCTAATTGCTTTCTAAACCACACTGAAAACCAATGCTCAATGGGGCATGTTGTTGAAAGGAAGAAAAGTAGGGGTAGAATGGGGCAGAATTGAAGTGGATGGACTCTTCAGCAAATACTTTGCAATTACTTTGCAAATACTTTGCAATTACTTTGCAAATACTGTGCAATTATTTTGCAATTACTTCGATCCCCGGCAGGGTCGAAGTTTTTCCGGCTCTGCGCTTGGAGTTCGGGGTGCACTCAGCCTCGTGAGGACCATTGAATTGCTACTTTAATAGAGTAGCGACGAGGGGCGGCATTACCAGTGTAAAAATATGTTTGCAATATGAAAATTCAAGACTCCCGTAATTTGATCTCTTTGCAAGTAGGTAGGTAACTGTTGCTGATTTAGTCAGTTCACACAGCCTGGAAAACCATAAATTCCCCTTGTCGCGCCGAATGACGGCCGTCGACTGTGAGTGTGGCCACAGCCTAAGGTTTTCTACATCAGATAGGTACGATCAATGTGTTGACCTCATTTATACAACTCGGCCTTACAACTGTTTTGAAATTCAAGAGGGCTAGAAGCTTCAAATCTCTTCCCCTAAACTCAATCTTCCCCCCTCTCCTACTATTCCCCTGCCGTCTTGTACTACCCTCCTTCTCTCTCTCCCTCTCTCACTTACTTTTTCCTCCCTCATCCAGTATGACCCCCTCAAACTTCTTCTCCCTCTCTCTTACTCTTTCCCCTCTTATCCATTAAAACTCCGTCCACCTTCTTCCCTCTCTCTTACTCTTTCCCCTCCTATCCATTAAAACTCCGTCCACCTTCTTCCCTCTCTCTTACTCTTTCCCCTCCTATTCATTAAAACTCCGTCCACCTTCTTCTCTCTCTCTTACTCTTTCCCCTCTTATCCATTAAAAATCCCTCCACCTTCTTCCCTCTCCTCAATCTTTCCCTCTTTTCCTAACTCTCCACTTTCACCAACCTTCATTTTCCCCTCCCTCCCACCCCTCTCCCATCCTAAGCTAATATATTTTTGAAGGAATTCCATCATTTATTCTTTAGGCGAGGACGAGGAAACACAATTAGAGGTTGAAGCCCGCTCATTTGTATTCAGAGAGATAGGTATTACCATTCTCTTCCCCTCCATTTCCCCTCCCCTAAGACTCTCCTTCCCCTCTCCTACTGGTATGTCTTGAATAATTAATTTCGCTTTTGACTAACAACAGACCGTCTTTTTCTTCTTCTCCTCTTCCTCCTCTTTCTTCTTCTCCTTCTTCTTCTTTGACCTTCTCTCCCTCCCTCTTCTTATTTTCAGTCTCCTTAGCCCTCGCTTTTTCAGCATACGAAATTTTGAAGCACGAAAATACATTCTGCTTCTTCTTCCTTCTTTTTCTTCTTCGCTTGTTCTTCTTCGTCTTGTTCTTTCTTCTTCCTCTTCCCTCTTTCTCCTCCCTTCCACAACTTCTTTTCCTAATTTATAGGGGGAAGAGAGAACTCCTGTAAATTAGTGCCTCTTTTGATGTCATTAAGTTTTCCTACCAGCTTGCTTGGTGGTTGGAAGATTCGACAATAATTATGGACACCAGCACATTATAGTACCTAGGTCGGTAGGTATCTAATATCTTATAAAATATTATGTACCTCTAGCATCTACATAAATCCATCTGTAGTGAAGAGCCCTTTCACAATTTATTTTGCAGCTAAAGTTTAGCTTAGTTGGTAGTGGGTCTGCCTTGTAAGCCTAGGCCGGCCCAGGGTTTGATTCCCCCGCCCGGGGCGCGGATTTAATCCTGATGGTATAATGTTCGTTCTCGAACGGCTGGCTTTCTTCCTATCGCTGTCTCCTTCTCTCTTCGATTTCGGGACCTATAAGACCATAAGGCAGCCCCTTACCAGTTTCCTCCTGTCCAAAGCCTCCCGCCAAAACTTTAAAAAAAAAAAAAAACCAATTAAATACTGACTCCATCCACAACTTTGAAACATCCATTTCATTCCTAGCCAATTCGCCTCAGTATTTATTTGTTCTCCTTCGTCTTCGTCTTCTACTCTTCATCTTCTCTCCTCTTTTCTTCTCTCTCTCATCCCTTATCTCCCTTCTTCTTGTTCTCCCCTTCATCTTTCT
>NW_007379832.1:16988-27255 GCF_000475195.1 Diaphorina citri
TTGTTATTTTTCCTCCTCCTCCTCCTCCTCCTCCTCCTCCTCCTCCTCTTCTTCTTCTTCTTCTTGAAAGGAACAATAATGTATAGCCATACGTACTACCGAATTGCCAAACTTCCAGGGAATCCTTGACATACCGTTTAGGAAAGAAGATGAAATAGAAGAAGAAGAAGTAAAAGAAGAAAAAGAAGAAGGAAGAGGAAACTAAGCAAAAATGGAAAAGACGAATTAGAGGAAGAATAAAATGAAAGAACAAGAAAAGGAGGTGGAGAAAAAGAAGAAGAAAAAGAAGTAAGAATTAAAACGTAGGTAGGTATTTAATAATAATAATAATAATAATAATAATAATAATAATAATAAAAAAAATAGGTAGGTTTTTCAAGAAAGGTCTGGAAAAGTGTCCGCAAATTGTACAATTTCACCTTTTTTCTGTCTTTCCTGGGTTTCTTGTTGACATTCTTTACTCTTTTTATCTTTTCTCTTCCATTGTATTCTTCATTTATCATCTCCTTCACTTAATCTTCCTCCTTCTCTTCACAACCTTTCTCCTTATATTCCTCTGACTTCACATTTTATCCTCCTCCTCCTCCTCTTTCTTCTCCTCCTCCCTTTCTTCTTCTCACTCTCCTCTTCCTCTACCTTCACCTTCACATTCTTTACATCATTTCCCTTCTCCTCCTCTCCTTTTTCTCTGAACCCATCTCATTTCGTTTACTTATATCTTATATTTTACTCTTCTTCAGATTCTTCTTCTTTCTCCTCCTCCTTCTTTTCTTGTTAAATTTTGTGTGTGAGTAAACAACAAGAGAAAGACAAGAATGAGATAGATAGATAGATAGAGAGATAGAGAGAGAGAGAGAGAGAGAGAGAGAGAGAGAGAGAGAGAGAGAGAGAGAGAGAGAGAGGAAATTGATGTAAAAACGGATTCTGTGTGCCAAAACAAACTTGTTTTATTTTTACAAGGAATCAATCGCCAAGAAAAACGAAAAGACTTAAATCCTACTTAGAATTCAAGTATGATTATTCTTGTAACTATTGTGATGATAGCATATTTAATGTTTCTCGCTCCCTCGAATCACTGAAGATATGCAACCACTTTCTGGATGGGCGACTTTAGAAAAAACTGGATGTAGATACCTACCTGGTTCTTGGGTAGGTATTCACAAAATTTATCTATTTTCACATGCACAATTATTTGGAATTTAGCGCGGACGGAACGGTTCACCCCTATGTCCAAAGTCAAGCTTCAGCCCAAGAAAACTTATTCCACTGCATAGGGGTACTATAACTTCTCCAAATTTCATATGTACTCTTTGCATAGGTACCTATTTCATATTTCCGGTGATAAATTAACTCAAGTACCTTCCTGTTGCCAGAAACCCATTTTAAACCTTATCCCATTTATATCATAACCCTCTTTGCCCCTCAGAAAATAAAAATCTACTTTTATGGGAAAACATTTCAACTTTTAAAACATCTTTTTTTCCGCACAGTTCCAAAAAAGTCGTAGATCATAGCTACTCATAATATTTTTTAGGAGTGTACCTATAAATGTTCAAGGAAGAGAGAGAGAGAGAATAAGAAGGAGAGAGATTTTTAGTCAAGAGAGGGGAGTTCAGAAAGGTTATAAAGGAGGTAAAAGAAAGATTAGAAAGAGGGAAATAAAGAAAGAGAGATAGATAGAGGGAGAGAGATATGTCTAGTTAAGAAAAGGGGGAGTGAAAAAAAAGAGAGAGATAAAAAGGATATATAGAAAAGAGAAAGAGGGAAAGAGAAAGAGAGGGAATGAGTTAAAGAAAGAGGAAAAGAGAAAGAGATTTAGGGAGATAAAAGAGGAATAAGGAGAGAAAGAAAGAGAAAAAAGGAGAAAGAGAGAGATAAAGAAATGGCGAAAATTTTACAGAGTTATAAAAGCGAAAGATCAGGTACTTGAAATAAATAAAATTTTATTTCAACTTTCCGGATAAAAAGTACCTAAACTTTTGCCGCGCTCAGATTTATTGCTCCCCAAAAAATTTTGAGCTCTCTTCTTTCTCCTCCTAACTTTTTTACTCCTCCTCCTTCCTCTCTCTTCTTCTTCCATCTCCTCCTTCTTCTCTCCTCCTCTTCCTTCTCCTCCTTCCTCTCTCCTCCTCCTCTTTCTTCTCCTCCTCTTCCTTCTCCTCCTTCCTCTCTCCTCCTCCTCTTTCTTCTCCTCCTTCCTCTCTCCTCCTCTTCCTTCTCCTCCTTCCTCTCTCCTTCTCTTCCTTCTCCTCCTTCCTCTCTCCTCCTCTTCCTTCTCCTCCTTCCTCTCTCTTCTTCTTCCATCTCCTCCTTCCTCTCTTATAAGCTATAAGGATTAGGAGAAAAAGACAAGGAAAAAAGTGCATAAAAAAGGTATGATTGAAAACAGATTCATTTTGCCTTGGAACCAAAGTTTTGGACTTTTTGGAGGGTAAGCTTCGTAACTCCTTGTAGAAGATTATAGTTGTAGGTATTTTCCTTTTAGAATTCCTCCTGTTCTGAAGCTCCTTTCCCCTCTTTTAGCTTGGTAGCGCCTGTACTAGATAACAGGAAATCCAAGATGGCGCGCCATCGGAAGAGCTTCCTTTTCCAGAAAGAACATACAAGTAAATGTGTGTTTGGAACTACAAGCAGTGGTCAGCATAGCTATATTATTATGTAACTCCATTACTCTAGTACAAAACGTTGTCAGCCATCACCCTCCAAGTAAGACCAAAGCCACCAAACCAATGTGCAAATTGGGTGAAGAAGAAAAAAAAAAGTTACCAAGAAGATAAATTTCATTTTCCAAAGAAAAGGAAGAGGAAGAAGAAGCAGAGGAAAAAGAAGAAGAGGAAGAAGAAGAAGAAGAGGAAGAAGAAGAAATAATGGTTTCAAGAAAGAAAAACCTCTGTTTTTTTTTTTTTTTTTTTTTTTTTTTTTTTTTTTAAAAAAAACCAAGAACACTCAAATAAGCATCATATAATAGGATAAGGAAAGTCGTATGATGTTCACACCATATTTTTTTATTATTCTCCTTCCTTCTTCTCCTCCTCTTCTTTTTCTTATTCTTCTTCTTCTTCTCCTCCTCCTCCTCCTCCTCCCTTTTCTTGCTTCTTTACATTTCCATTCTTTTTTTTTTTTTCTTTCATCTTCTGGAAGAACTCGGCAAACTTTTTGGCTTGTTAATTTTGAAAAGAACTTTAACTTTGTGAAAGAAGAAAAGAAAGAAATATGAATAATAATATGATTCCGAGTAGTGCTGAAATTACGGCGCGGCGCGCGGCGGTGGGTGGCCAAATTTTGGGAACCCCTGAGAGGGAGGGGATTTATATTATTATTATTATCATCATGTTATGAGGATATAAGGATTAGGAGAAAATAAGATTTAAGGAAAAAAGTGTATAAACAAATAGGTATTTATGATTGAAGAAAACAGATTCATTTTGCCTTGGAACAAAAATTTCGGACTTTTTGGAGGGTAAGCTTCGTACTCATTGTAGAAGATTAGTTGTAGGTATTTCCCTTTTAGAATTCCTCCTGTTCTGAAGCTCCTTTCCCCTCTTTTAGCTTGGTAGCGCCTGTACTAGATAACAGGAAATCCAAGATGGCGCTCCATCGGAATCTTTTCCGAAAGGAAAATACAAGTAGTAAATGTGTGTTTGGAACTACAAGCAGTAGTCAGCATAGCTATATTAATAGGAACTCCATTACTCTAGTACAAAACGTTGTCAGCCATCACCCTCCAAGTAAGACCAAAGCCACCAAACCAATGTGCAAATTGGGTGAAGGAAGACTATTGGCAATACCTATAGGTCATAGTTAGGTACCTAGGTAGTACCTGTAGTAAAATACTGATTAGATAGGTACCTAGTTAAATAGATGGATATAAAGGTACCTTGTTAGATATATGGGTATTAGATATTGTATAGTTAGGTAGATATTAGGTACATTAGATCGTTAGATAGTGAAGTTGATGTTTTATCCAGTGAAGCTTTAAATAGCTTTTGTGTGTAGGTATTGTATAAGTACCTACCTATAATGTAGACTGTAGAAGGAGCTTGTTAGATTGGTATGTAATCGTAAAAGTTGGTCTAGCTTCAGATACAGACAGGATAGGATGGACGTACAAACGATATAGACAGATAATAAAGTTAGATGCTCGTTAGAAATTTCCATCGATTCCTGATGGAGTCAAAGAGTTTCGGCCCTATGCTTGGAGTGCAAGGCTATCCTTCATTATCCACAATTTTTTTGGAAAGGCTTGGCCTACCCTTACCACAAAGCACAAAGATACCTAAATCCTGATTATTTTATTGATTGAAATTGAACATCAATCAATATGAACAAAATGAGCTCCAAGTTTTCAATGATTCCGGATAATAACCACGCGCAATGTTGCCTCAGTGAGCCTTTGGGAACTTGTATATTTTACGAGTTATAGCCTTGCTGTACCTATTCAAGTCCTAATTAGTAACCCTACCAACCGAGATGACAATACCCAGTGAAGAGTATTAGTCATTTCTCTTACATTTATTGTTATGGAAATTCACAAATTTATAATAATAATAGTGCTTATTTATACTGCTCACATAGGACTGAAAAGTCCCTTTACTTCAGCAGTAGGCTACTACTATTATTGTGGTCAAATTCTCAAATTATATTGAGGATAAAATTCCGTGAGAAAAAGCAACGCCAATTTCGGGTTCGCTTGAGATGGGTTGGAAATTTCAAAGTAGGTACACATTTCCCTGTCTGATCTTTTTTAGTTAACACCTAGAGGTAATAGGTACTTTGGGTTTTAGGTAGTTAGGTACATACTTTCTTCTTTTCCATCCACAGTTTATCGCAGGTCTAGAAGAACTGGGGCAGCAGGCATCTCCACTAATTTATCTTGCTTGGCACATTGCATAATCGCATATATTTTTACGGCACTCATACAAGTAAAAGTATCTTGGCAATATGCACAACGATCTTTGACAATAGCTCTCGCTCTGAAGTATTCTTCATAATAATATGCCCTTTCATACTCATACAAGTTTTCTCTCTCTCCCCTTTCCCCTCTCTTTCCTCTTCTTCCCCTCCCTCTCTCCTCTCTCTTCTCCCTCCTCCTAATCTGTCTCTTCCTTTCCCTCATTTCTACTTTTCCCTATTTCCTCCCTCCTCTCAGCCTCTATTCCTCCCTCTTTCCGTTATTATCTCCCTCCCTCCTTAAACCTCTCTCCTCTCCCTCCCTCCCCCCCTTCCTCTCTCTCTCTCCCTCAGTTTCTTCTCTGTCATTACGTAAGTTTTCCCTTATTATTGCCATTGTTCTGTCTAGGGAGAGGGAGAGGGAGGGACTCTTAGGAGAGAAGGGGGAGGGAAGAGGAGGGGGCCCCATTGTGTCTCGTATGATGTGCTTTGCTAAACTCATTTCCACATGCGAAAATCTTTCCCCCCCCATCATCATCTTCCCAAAATAGAATATGAACAGAACTTTTAATCAAGCGTGCCGGGAGGCGCGCGAACGTCATGAGTTCGAAGCGCCCCTGGCGCAATTAACCAAAGATTTTTATTATTATTATTACCTGATAGTGTGTGCGCTCAGCAGGTACAATGTAGACCAGACTGGCAGCCCTGTTCAGGCGTACCTGTCAGGAGTGGCCGGTCTAACAAGTCAGTCGAGCCAGCTACCTTCCAAACTCACTAGACTGGCTAGTTAGATTTTACGTCTTTGTGTGTAACTCTGAAACACTGTTTTATTTTTAATTTTTTTCGAATTTGGCCAACTAGGGACCACGAAAATCAAATACATGATAGCACTATCTTCTATTTCTATTCCTATTCTGTTCCTTCCTCTCATCAACTCCCCTTTTTTCGTGATTTGATAAAACCTCTCACTCCTAGTAGTTTGTTCCAGTTTAACTCCAAACACAAAAAGCCCACTCCGAGGCTTATATAGGTGTAGGGGCAACTGCCCCAAGGGAGGAGTGGGTTGTGTGAGAGCGAGAGTAAGAGAGAGGCAGAAGGAAGAGAGAGAGGAAGAAAGACAAGAGATAGCGAGAGAGAGAGAGAGAGAGAGAAAGGCAGAAGGAAGAGAGAGGAAGAAAGACAAGAGATAGCGAGAGAGAGAGAGAGAGAGAGAGAGAGAAGGAGTGTGTGTGTGTGTGTGTGTGTGAGAGAGAGAGAAGAAGTGAGTGAGAGAGATATCGGGGAAAAAGAGAAGGAGGCGGAGAAAAATAAAATGGAATATCCAAGGACACAATACACAAATCATAATTCTCAAGAGCTTTGGATTTCGGAGAAACACATAACCAGACCTTGTCCTATATCGGGGAAAAAGAGAAGGAGAGTGGGAGGCGGAGAAAAATGGAATATCCAAGGACACAATACACAAATCATAATTCTCAAGAGCTTTGGATTTCGGAGAAACACATAACCAGACCTTGTCCTATTGATTTTATAACAAGATGGAAAACAGAGAGAGAGAGAGAGAAAGGATGGGAGACAAGATAGAGTAGGAGAGAGGAGAGAGAGAGAGAGATTGGAAAAGAGAGAAAAAGAGGGAGAGAAGAGAGAGAGGAGAGGGGATGAAAGAGAGAGAGAGAGAGAGAGAGAGAGAGAGAGAGAGAGAGAGAAATCAAGAGAAAGAGAGGGAGTGATAAGAGAAGAGTAAAAGACAAAGGGGGTTAGAAAGAGAGAAAGAGAACCGAGGAGTGAGGAGAGGGAGAGAGTGGAAAAGAGAGAAAAAGAAGGAGAGAAGAGAGAGAGGAGAGGGTACGAAAGAGAGAGAGAGAGAGATAGAGAGAGAGAGAAATCAAGAGAAAGAGAGGGAGTGATAAGAGAAGAGTAAAAGACAAAGGGGGTTAGAAAGAGAGAAAGAGAACCGAAAGAGAAGGATAGAAAGAGAGAGAGGGAGGGAGGTAAAAAGAGAAAGAGAGAGAGTAGAAAAGACAGAAATGAAGAGAAAGTTAGAGAGAGAGAGAGAAGGAGGAAAAGAAGTGGGGGGAGGGTAAAAGAAGAGATAGGTACATAAAAATTAGAAGGATCAATGAATGGTTTAGATGTTACAGCGGTATTCAAACCCGGACCTCTGACATCCCAGGCCAATATACCTACTACTCAGTTTACTTCTAGTCAGTTCACTTTGGCTCTAATCTATCACTGAAGTATAATGGACTGATAGCGTGTACTTTTCAGACCTAATGGATGGATTATGTTCAGAACAAAAACTTTTAGGTACCTACTTCGTATTATTTTTCTTTTGTTGTTTTATTATCTTCTTCTTTTTACTCTTCTTCCTCTTCTCGTTCATTCTCTTCCCCTACCTTCTTCCAAGTTTCTCTCTTTTTCTCACTCCTAACTAGCTCCTCTCTCTCTTTCTTTCTCCCTATTATCTTTTAGTTATTTTCTTATGCTTCTTTCGCTTTCTTAGGTCGGTGCTTCTATCCATAGGGATTAGTCTGCGCATTTTGACGTGAAATCTGACGTCACAACTCTTTGAACTTTTTCATTAGAACGGCAATTAAAAATTGAATTCTCGACCTTTTAAAGTTCTTTTTTCGGAGTTTTGACCTCAGATTTGGATTTTTTACGTAGGAATCGACCTTTTTTTAATAATAGTTTCCCAATTTCAACTCCTCCATTTACCTGGGTATAATATTCTTAATTCTTACAGGAGAAGAAAAAATTTGAATGTAGTAAAAATTAAAAATCGTAGGTACCTAATACCTACCTAAAGAAAGAAAAAAAAAAACTCTTGACTAAGAGATAAGGATAAGCTATTGTTTAGTCTTTTAGTTTTCTCTCTTTCTTTCTACCTTCCCCCTCCTCCTCCCCCTCCTTCTTCTCCTCCTCCTCCTTCTCCTCCTTCTTCTCCTCCTTCTCCTCCTTCTTCTCATTATCCTCCTTCCCCTCCTTCTCCTCCTCCTTCTCCTCCTCCCCTTTCATCCCCACCTTCTAATTCAACATCATTTCATACAAAAAAAAATGTCCTCATTCTCATTCATACTCAAAAAGAGGACAAACTTTTTGCCTCATCTTTTTTATTATACAATTCCCTCTTACTTTTTCCCTAGAAAAATCAAGGGAAAAAAGTTCCTCAGGATTTTTTTTTTTTTACTTTTTGATTCGTTCTCCACCTCCTTTCCCCTCTTCCTTTTTCGCCCTACTCCTTCTCCTCCTCTTCTTTTTTACTTTCCTTGTCCTATAGGAAGGAACGTAATGTAATCGAGTCAAATTTTCGATGGTCAGTTTTTAGTGCCAAAACACGTTTTGAGGTTCCTAGAGCCTAAATCCAAAGTTTCAGCCATTGGTCCGTGACTCCTCTTCCTTCTCCTCCTAACTTTTTTACTCCTCCTTCCTCTCTACTCCTCTTCCTTCTCCTCCTAACTTTTTTACTCCTCCTTCCTCTCTACTCTTCTTCCTCCTCCTCCTTCCTCTCTCTTCTTCTTCCATCTCCTCCTTCCTCTCTCCTCCTCTTCCTTCTCCTCCTTCCTCTCTACTCCTCTTCCTTCTCCTCCTTCCTCTCTACTCCTCTTCCTTCTCCTCCTTCCTCTCTCCTCCTCTTCCTTCTCCTCCTTAATTTTCTCCTCCTTCCTCTCTCCTCCTCTTTCTTCTCCTCCTTCCTCTCTACTCCTCTTCCTTCTCCTCCTTCCTCTCTCTTCTTCTTCCATCTCCTCCTCGTGTGTGAGTCTGTCTGTCTGTCTGTAAACAAAATATCTCGAGAACGGTAAGAGCTAGAGACTTTGGTATCTAGATGTGAAAGGATGCAACTCAAAACGTTTAGTTGAGATAGGTGCTGCGGTTGGCGCTATTTTGACCGCTTTTTGGCGGTTTTTGACCGTTTTTTGGCGGTTTTTAGCTATATCGACTAAACGGTTAGAGATATTGTAAAAAGTCTTTTAAAAGAACACTCAAATAAGCATCAAATATTAGGATAAGGAAAGTCGTATGATGTTCACACCATATTTTTGTTATTATTCTCCTCCTCTTCTTTTTCTTATTATTCTCCTCCTCCTCCTCCTCCTCCTCCTCCTCCTCCTCCTCCTCCTTCTTCTTCCATCTCCTCCTTCCTCTCTCCTCCTCGTTCTTCTCCTCCTTCCTCTCTCCTCCTCTTCCTTCTCCTCCTTAATTTTCTCCTCCTCTTCCTTCTCCTCCTTCCTCTCTCCTCCTCTTTCTTCTCCTCCTTCCTCTTTCCTCCTCTTCCTTCTCCTCCTTCCTCTCTACTCCTCTTCCTTCTCCTCCTTCCTCTCTCTTCTTCTTCTTCCATCTCCTCCTTCCTCTCTCCTCCTCTTCCTTCTCCTCCTTCCTCTCTCCTCCTCTTCCTTCTCCTCCTTCCTCTCTCCTCCTCTTTCTTATCCTCCTTCCTCTCTCCTCCTCTTTCTTCTCCTCCTTCCTCTTTCCTCCTCTTTCTTCTCCTCCTTCCTCTCTACTCCTCTTCCTTCTCCTCCTTCCTCTCTCTTCTTCTTCCATCTCCTCCTTCCTCTCTCTTGAACGCACCACTCTGGAGTCTAGAACCTAAGACACCTAATTTTTTAAAACCTAATGCCTTAAGGAATAGACAAAAAAGAAGCCTTTGATGGAAGGAACTGTATAACTGCTGCGAGCTACGGTCTTACCGTCCCGAAATCGAAGAGAGTTTAGAAGAAATCCAACCGTTCCTAGAACGAACCTTATCGGTTCAGGATAAAATCCTCCCCGGACTGGACCCGAACCGGCGACCTAGCGCTTACAAGGCAGACGCTCTACCCTCCAAGCTAACTAGACTGGCGGGAAATGTGAAAATTAGAATAATAATAGGTACCTAATTAAGGTACCTACATACTTACATAGGTACTTATATATTTATGAAATGGGTGTTTCCAAATCCAATTTTTTAAAACTTTCTCACCTTCAAACTCCCCTTGGGCAATAAGTAAACACTGTAGGTATACCTATTGTTTCATAAAAACATGTGACACCCTGTTTTCACTCTTGTGTACACAAAGTTTATGTAACTAGATTACATAAACCAGGCTCAAAATTTGTTTAAAACTACCCACCTGTTAGACATCTCATTTGTTAATTACATTAGGCAGGTACTTTACACTTAATGGAATAATTAAAGGTAATGGAACGTTAGATGAAACCTGAAGGAGAAACACTTGTGAAGGGTGTTAGCCAACAGTGTTGTAGTTCACAAATGTTTCTTTTGTTGTACAGGACTTTGTTGAGGTTCGATAAAGGGAACTGTAATAAGTTGATAACGGAGGTCTAATTGTTTCGAAATGGCAAAAAAAAAAAAAAAAAAAAAAAAAAAAAAAAAAGA
>NW_007379832.1:27356-38049 GCF_000475195.1 Diaphorina citri
CTTTTTTTTTTAACTTGGAAATTTATTTCTTTTCTAGGTACCTAATTTTCCAAGGACTCTAATTAGGGTAAAACATTCGACTCGTAATCCGAGGTTTCTAGGCTTCGAGCACCGGTAGCGACATAAAATTTAACTACAATATTTTAGATCTCCATAATTTCTCGGAACCACACATTTTGTGTACCTCTCCTCTCTATTCGATCACCCTGTATGCTAGATTGGTATCACTCGAGTGATAAGTGCTACCCCCAAGAGTGTTGTGCTGTCTGAAGTGCCACCCTCAAGTGTTTTCATCTCATGTGAGAGAGTACTAAAATATTCATTCACACTCCCTTCATTGTATGCGGAGAGAGGGGGGGACAGAGATAGAGGGAGAGGGAGGGGGAGAGAGAGAGAGTTCATCACAATGTTTTCATAGGAAATACCTATTTATAATGATGTAGCCGAAAAACCTTGAAAATCTATTTTTCTTTTAATATTTTATGTACCTACCTAGTAAATATTACTTGGAACTGTAATTGCCAGGGTCAAGTCGTCCCGAAATCGAAGAGATAACGAAGACATGATAGGAGAATGCCAGCCGCTCCGAGAACGAACCTTACTCCGTTCACGGTAAAATTCGCCTCGGGCTGGAATCGAACCCGCGACCTAGCGCTTACAAGACAGATGCTTTACCAACCAGACTGACAAATAATGATGGAAGTATTATCAAACCGTTGGATTGCTAGACATTCGGGAACTATCCGTGTACCTACCAGACACCTCCACTAATGAATCTTACGTTGCACATTGCATACATAAAATAAATACCCGGCGTTCATACAAATCGTGTCACTCAGTTCATAAAACAGGCAAGAGCGAAGCTACAGTATTCTGTCTAGCATTACCGTTAGCAATAAATTATGTTTTATGTACAGAGTGCCCTCGAATGTCATATTACCCTCCCTCCTTCTCCTCCTCTAATCTCCCCTCCCTTCTTCCTTCCTTCTCCTTTTCTCTTTCTCCTCTTCGCTCCTTCTCCACCTCTCCTCGCTTGTCCCTCTCCTTATATTCTTCTCCATCTACTCCATTCCCTCCTTCTCCTCCTCTTCTCTTCCCTACATGCCCTCCTTTCCCTCTTACCTCTTTTATTTCCATTTCCTCTCTCCCCCTTCTCTCTCGTATTTTCCTCCCCCTTTCTTCTCTTTCCTTCTTCTCTTCTCTTCCTTCTTCTCTTCTCTTTCCTTCTTCTCTTCCCCCTTTCTTCTCTTTCCTTCTTCTCTTCCTTCTTTTTCTCCTTGCTTTCTTCCCTCCTTCTTATTTCTCCTTTTCCTCCTATCTTCTCTTCTTCCAACTTCCTTCACCTTCCCCTACCGCTCTTGTAGGTCCTTCTCCTCTTCTCCCTTTTCTTCTTCCCAACTCCCTCCATCCCTCTTTCTTTATTCTCTTTCCTCTCCTCTCTTCCCTCTCGTCCTCTATTTTATGTTTATATTATTCCTTTGTAGTTAAATGGGCTAACATGAAAGGTGTTACTTTTTCAATTGACAAATCTTCGTGTATACTTTTTTCTAGATCCAGAAATCCAACTCTGCCCTTGATTATGTTAAATGGAAGAGAGAGACAAAAAGACATCCTGAAGTTTTCAAATTTGAATAAAACTCACTCAGCTTTAAGAGAAAGAAGAAGAGGGAGATCGAGAGAGAGAGAGAGAGAGAGAGAGGGAGAGAGAGAGAGAGAAAGTGATAAGAAGAAGAAGAAGAAAAAAAGAAGAACAAGAACAAGAAAAAGAAGAAGAAGAAAAAGAAGAAGAAAAAAAAGAAGAACAAGAACAAGAAAAAAAAAAAGAAGAAGAAAAAGAAGAAGAAGTTTGATAAAACAGAAGAAAATGGAGAGAAGGGAAGAGGGAGAGGGAAAATTAAGTAGGTACTTAAGATAAATGTAAATCAAGGGAAATTGATGTAAAAACGGATTCTGTGTGCCAAAACAAACTTGTTTTATTTTTACAAGGAATCAATCGCCAAAAAAAAAAAAAAAAAAAAAAAAAAAAAAAAAAAAAAAAAAAAAAAAACTCTTATTTCGTAATTTTGTTCCGGAGACAGTGTCGTGCATTTTGTTCTAAGACCGTACAACAAACACAATTTTATCTTCTTGGTTATGGTTAAGTTTTATTAAAATTTTCCTTTATGTACACCTATCTAGATGTACAACTCATATAATATTAGGTACTCCATATAAGATATATATTAGATACATAATATTATATTCTACGTGGTCCAAGTTGCCCACAAAAAATTGTCAACAAAAATCGATTTGTGGTGTTAAAGGTAGATAAAAAAATACTAAAATAATACATTTTTTTTTTCTTTTTTTTTAAAAAAGATGAGTGTTCCACCGCCGTTTTTATTTCATAGCAATGGAACAACTGCTACATTAGACGCTTGTGGCCTGTGTCGTAGCATGCCCATCCCGTAGTATGCCTCTCATCAGATGGGCGAGAAGAGACACAATACTTCCCATTTAGGTGCTGGGTCAACACGAGAACACCAGAAAGTAACCCGTTGAAATATTTGCAATCGAAAAACGAGTAGGTACAAATTTTTGTTGATGGTGGGATTCGAACCCGGGACCTTCTGCATGGCAAGCAAGCGCGTTACCACTGGACCAACCGTGCCCCAATAATTAAGTACAATAGTACATTATTAAGTAATTATAATAATTAAGTAGGTACATAAGTTTCTATTGGGTATGCTCTTTTGTGACAAAAGGAAAGAAAAATCTTTACATTAATATCTAGTCATTCCTACAGAGACATGCCTACTTAAAGACATGCAATACTTACCGAGCTACGGGTATATTAGGTCAGAGAATTTTAGGGTCAATAGTCCTCTAAGTTTTGCTCCTAAAAGTTTCTCCTTTTTAACCCTCCCTCCCTCTCTCCCCCTCTCTTTCTCTCTCTCTCACTCTCACTCTTTTCGTATTTGCTTTCTCTCTTAGCCTTAATTTTGCGTTATAGGCCCATGAGTCCAGTGGGAATTCTCTCTCTCTCTCCCGTTCTATCAATCTCTCTCTCTCTCTCTCTCTCTCTCTCTCTCTCTCTCTCTCTCTCTCTCTGTCTTTCTTCTTCTATCAATCTCTCTCTCCATTTTCTCACTCTTCCTCTCAGTTTCTCCCCCACCTACTCTCACTTGCTCTCTCCTCTCTCTCCCTTCCTTTTTCCATTTCTCTCTCTTTGGCTCCCCTTCCCAATCTCTCTCTCTCTCTCTCCATTCTTTTCTCCATTTCTCCCTCTTTGGCTCCCCTTCCCTATCTCTCTCTCTCTCTCTCTCTCTCTCTCTCTCGATTCTTTTCTCCATTTCTTCCTCTTTGGCTTCTCTTCCCTATCTCTCTCTCTCTCTCTCCATTCTTTTCTCCATTTCTCCCTCTTTGGCTCCCCTTCTCTATCTCTCTCCCTATCCATTCTTTTCTCCATTTCTTCCTCTTTGGCTTCCCTTCCCTATCTCTCTCTCTCCCTTCTTTTCTCCATTTCTCCCTCTTCGGCTCCCTTTCCCTATCTCTCTCTCTCCCTTCTTTTCTCCATTAAATTCATATAATATTAAGTACCTACTTCTTTTACTCCTTTTTCCACTCAAGCAGGGTACATAATTATATTCTACGTGGCCCACAAAAAATTGTCAACAAAAATCGATTTGTGGTGTTAAAGGTAGATAAAATTCTAAAATAATACCAATAATAATTAAGTGCATAAGTTTCTATTGGGTATGCTCTTTTTTGACAAAAGGAAAGAAAAATCTTTACATTAATATCTAGTCATTCCTAGAGAGACATGCCTACCTAAAGACATGCAATACTTACCGAGCTACGGGTATATTAGGTCAGAGAATTTTAGGGTCAATAGTCCTCTAAGTTTTGCTCCTAAAAGTAAATTAAGCTACGCCACTGGTTGACTATTTTAGGCAGAATAATAAAATTTCATCCCGCGACCAATAATAACACTAACGAAATTAATGAACATTTTTGATTTGATCCCCCCTACCTCCCTTCCTCCTGACTTCTGACCTCTTTCTCTTCCCCTCTAATTCCCATTTGTCAATCTCCCGCTCTCTCTTTTCCTTTTTAACCCTCTCTCCCCCTCTCTTTCTCTCTCTCTCTCTCACTCTTGTCGTATTTGCTTTCTCTCTTACCCTTAATTTTGCGTTATAGGCCCATGAGTCCAGTGGGAATTCTCTCTCTCTCTCTCTCTCTCTCTCTCTCTCTCTCGTTCTATCAATCTCTCTCTCTCTTTCCTCTTCTATCAATCTCTCTCTCCACTTTCTCACTCTTCCTCTCAGTTTCTCCCCCACCTACTTGCACTTGCTCTCTCTCCTCTCTCTCCCTTCCTTTTTCCATTTCTCTCTCTTTGACTCCCCTTCCCTATCTCTCTCTCTCCCTTCTTTTCTCCATTTCTCCCTCTTTGGCTCCCCTTCCCTATCTCTCTCTCTCGATTCTTTTCTCCATTTCTCCCTCTTTGGCTCCCCTTCCCTATCTCTCTCTCTCGATTCTTTTCTCCATTTCTCCCTCTTTGGCTGAACCCGCGGCCTAGCACTTACGAGGCAGACGCACTACCAACTAAGCTAACTAGGCTGGCGATATTGATGCTTGAGCACTTGCTGAGAGCCAGTATTTTATTGTTAATAAATATGGGAGTTTAAAGGTGTGTCCACACTGTCCACACAGAGTCGACTGACCGTCGATCGACATCGATTCGGTGGACTATGTTTGGACACACCTTTAGTTAGGCCAGCTGCCAGACCAGTTAGCTTGGAGGGTAGCGCATCTGACTTATATTTAATGGAAGGTAATATTTGTTTGGGATTGATGCTTCACAAGTAATATTTAATTTTTGGGATTGATACAACTTGGGGGAATGATATTAAAAACCTGCCTCGGTGGTGTAGTGGTCAAGGCGCTCGCCTGGTAAACGGGAGGGCGTGGGTTCAATCCCAGCCGAGGTATGGAATTTTATCAAAGCTTGCAGGGAACTTACACTCATATTTATGAACAAAAATTCTCGGTCTCAGATCAGTCTCAAGCAAATTTTGGCCAATCAGATGTTTGAAATTGATGCTTTTTTTTTAGGTTCGACAGAGGGAACTGTAACTGCTATGGTCTAATCGTCCCAAAATAGGAGAAGAGAGAAGGAAGACAGGATAGGAGAAAGCCAGCCGTTCCGAGAACGAACATTATCCCATCAGGGTAAAATCTGCCCCGGGCGGGACGATAAGAAGAAAAAAAAAGAAGAAGAACAAGAAGAAGAAGAAGAACAAGAAGAAGAAGAACAAGAAGAAGTTTGGTAAAACAGAAGAAAATAGAGAGAAGCGAAGAGGGAGAGGGAAAATTAAGTAAGATAAAAAATGTAAATCAGGGAAAATTGATGTAAAAACGTATTCTGTGTGCCAAAACAAACTTGTTTTATTTTTACAAGGAATCAATCGCCAAGAAAAACGAAAAGACTTAAATCCTACTTAGAATTCAAGTATGATTATTCTTGTAAGTATTGTGATAGCATATTTAATGTTTCTCGCTCCCTCGAATCACTGAAGATATGCAACCACTTTCTGGATGGGCGACTTTAGAAAAAACTGGATGTAGATACCTACCTGGTTCTTGGGTAGGTATTCACAAAATTTATCTATTTTCACATGCACAATTATTTGGAATTTAGTGCGGACGGAACGGTTCACCCCTATGTCCAAAGTCAAGCTTCAGCCCAAGAAAACTTATTCCACTGCATAGGGGTACTACAACTTCCCCAAATTTCATATGTACTCTTTGCATAGGTACCTATTTCATATTTCCGGTGATAAATTAACTCAAGTACCTTCCTGTTGCCAGAAACCCATTTTAAACCGTATCCCATTTATATCATAACCCTCTTTGCCTCTCAGAACATAAAAATCTACTTTTATGGGAAAACATTTCAACTTTTAAAACATCTTTTTTTTCGCACAGTTCCAAAAAGGTCGTAGATCATAGCTACTCATAATATTTTAGGAGTGTACCTATAAATGTTCAAGGAAGAGAGAAATAGAGAGAGAGAGAGAGAGCGAGAGAGAGAATAAGAAGGAGAGAGATTTTTAGTCAAGAGAGGGGAGTTCAGAAAGGTTATAAAGGAGGTAAAAGAAAGATTAGAAAGTCAAAATGTGTTTAAAACTACCCACCTGTTAGACATCTCATTTGTTAATTACATTAGGCAGGTACCTACTTTACACTTAATGGAATAATTAAACATAATGGAATGTTAGATGAAACCTTAAGGAGAAACACTTGTGAAGGGTGTTAGCCAACAGTGTTGTAGTTCACAAATGTTTCTTTTGTTGTATAGGACTTTGTTGAGGTTCGATAAAGGGAACTGTAATAAGTTAATAACGGAGGTCTAATTGTTTCGAAATTGCAAAAAAAAAAAAGAGAAACAAGCAAGTGTGGAATGATTTAAACTTTTAAACTACCTACCTACCTATTTTTTTAAACTTGGAAATTTATTTCTTTTCTAGGTAAGTAATATTCCAAGGACTCTAATTAGGGTAAGACATTCGACTCGTAATCCGAGATTTCTAGGCTTCGAGTACTGGTAGCGACATAAAATTTAACTAGAATTTTAGGTCTCCACAATTTCTCGGAACCACGCATTTTGTGTACCTCTCCTCTCTATTCGACCACCCTGTATGCTAGATTGGTATCACTCGAGTGGTAAGTGCTACCCCCAAGAGTGTTGTGCTGTCTGAAGTGCCACCCTCAAGTGTTTTCATCTCATGTGAGAGAGTACTAAAATATTCATTCACACTCACTTCATTGTATGTGGAGAGAGAGAGAGAGGGGGGAGAGACAGAGAGAGAGGGAAGGGGGAGAGAGAGTTTACAATGTTTTCATAGGAAATACCTATTTATAATGATGTAGCCGAAAAACCTTGAAAATCTATTTATTTTTAATATTTTATGTACCTACCTAGTAAATATTACTGGGAACTGTAACTGCTAGGGTCTTATCGTCCCGAAATCGAAGAGATAACGAAGACATGATAGGAGAATGCAAGCCGCTCCGAGAGCGAACCTTGCTCCGTTCACGGTAAAATTCGCCTCGGGCTGGAATCGAACCCGCGACCTAGCGCTTACAAGACAGATGCTTTACCAACCAAGCTAACCAGACTGGCAAATAATGATGGAAGTATTTTCATTATTATGATAATTTTCAAACCGATAGATTGCTAGACATTCGGGAACTCTCCGTGTACCAGACACCTCCACTAATGAATCTTACGTTGCACATTGCATATATAACATAAATACCCGGCGTTCATACAAATTGTGTCAACCAGTTCATAAAACAGGCAAGAGCGAAACTACAGTATTCTGTCTAGCATTACCGTTAGCAATAAATTATGTTTTATATACAGAGTGCCCTCGAATGTCATATTACCCTCCCTCCTTCTCCTCTTCTAATTTCCCCTCCCTTCTTCCTTCCTTCTCCTTTTCTCTTCCTCCTCTTCGCTCCTTCTCCTCCTCTTCTCTTCCCTACACGTCCTCCTTTCCCTCTTACCTCTTTTATTTCCATTTCCTCTCTCCCCCTTCTCTCTCGTATTTTCTTCCCCCTTTCTTCTCTTTCTTCTTTTTCTCCTTGCTTTCTTCCCTCCTTCTTATTTCTCCTTTTCCTCCGATCTTCTCTTCTTCCAACTTCCTTCACCTTCCCCTACCGCTCTTGTAGGTCCTTCTCCTCTTCTCCCTTTTCTTCCTCCCAACTCCCTCCATCCCTCTTTCTTTATTCTCTTTCCTCTCCTCTCTTCCCTCTCGTCCTCTATTTTATGTTTATATTATTCCTTTAATCCCCCGCAATGTAATATTGTCATGTAGCAGCATTTTGTAATTTTGTTCCAGAGACTGTGTCGTGCATTTTGTTCTAAGACCGTACAACAAACACAATTTTATCTTCTTGGTTATGGTTAAGTTTTATTAAAATTTTCCTTTATGACTAATCATAGGTAAGATCAAACTTTCTTGACTTGGCGGGGCGGAGCACTACCGCGCTCCTTACGAGTAATATGGCTCCTGAGACTACTCAGAGCTTGTTCGGTACGGGGTTTTACTCAAAATTATCAGGCCATCATACCGTCTTGATTCCAAAATAAAGCTTGATGAACATCCTTGATTCCCACCATGTTCCAGAAGCCTGATGAAAAAATATATATATAAAAAATTTAATATATATATGGATGATTTTGTTCAATTGAGTGAGATTACCATACTGTCGATTGTTTTAACGGGATTTTTAAGCTGGGTGAGTTTAATGTGATCAGTGGTTAGCCTGACACTTTTTTGGGAATTCTAAATTAAAGATTGACTTTTTTTTGCAATATTGCTATGCTTGAACTCGTTGTCTGTCCCCAGATACGCGGCGCTTGGCAACAGTGCCGAGTCCGCCCCGGAGTACGGTGCCAATATCATGGAGCTTCCACACCAGAGTGCCACAAACAGTACCCTCCTTAACGTCAGCCTCAATTCGAGCCTGTTCAGTGTGGGCGAGCCGACAATAACCCCCGTACTGCCCCCCTTCGAGCTATGGCAATCCATACTAATAGCCCTAATCATAGGTAAGAAATTAAGAATGTACCTAAGATCAAACTTTCTTAACTTGGCGGGGCGGAGCGCTACCGCGCTCCTTAATATGGCTCCTGAGACTGCTCAGAGCTTGTTCAGTACGGGGTTTTACTCAAAATTATCAGGCCATCATACCGTCTTGATTCCAAAATAAAGCATGATGAACATCCTTGATTCCCGCCATGTTCCAGAAGCCCGAGCCCCTATCTTTTAGTAAAAAAAAAAAAATAAAAATGATGAAAAAATATATATACCAATAAAAAATTTAATATTATCTAGAAAAAAAAAAGCTTCTTTTAACATCACTTGACGTACTCGTTTCGCATTTTATTTAAAACTTGTGCTCAGAAAAGCATGAAAAAAAATTCCTACCTCCTCTTCTTTCTCCTCCTCCTTATCCTCCAACTTCTTCTTCTTCATCTCCTTCTCCTCCGCTCTCTTACATATTTGCGTCTAAATAAACTTTTTGATAGTCGATTTGAAAAATTGCCACATAAATTTTTCAAAACATTCTCCAGAAGATTATTTAAGCACGGGAAAACTCCGCTTGTTTCCCCTCTTATAAAACGAGTACCACTTCACCCTCGCTTCCCCCTAAATACCCTTTCTATAACCCGTGTTTTACACTCCATCCTTCCTCTCCGTTTTCAGACGAGAATGTCTCTCTAGATTTTTTTTCAGACCCGTACTAATTTGTTCAATAGGTTGTAAAGATTTAGAGGGAGAAGGAGGAGGGATGGATTAAAAATAGACATAGGATTTTATGGTCGGGTTGGTTGAGTGGTGGTGCGCCTGCCATTCTGAAGAGTGTGGGTTCGCTTCCCCGAGGCAAAAATTACCTACTAGGTTAACTTGGTATTTGAATTGGAAATCTTCATCAAATAAGGTTCGTTCTCAGAACGGGCGGCTTTCTTCTATAAAATAATAATAAACTTAGGTATATTTTCCTCTTCACTTTCGGGACGATAAGACCTCCGCCGTTACATTTCCCTCTATGAAACCTCTTGAAATAAAGTGGGATAAGCTAAAAATAGCGATTCCTTGATTGCATTTTGAGGAAATTTCGAGGAAAATGGCCACTCGTCCAGACACCCTCCACACTCAACGTTGCTTAACCTCACTTGTTCCGAGGTTTATGGAACAGGAGCTCCGAGATTTTTTCATTACCGCTCTATAATATTATAACCCCCCCCCCAGTGGGGGCTAGGAGGGGGGGGAGGGATAATTTTATAATAATAATAATAATAATAATAATAATAATAATAATAATAATAATAATATACTCCTTCAATTGATTAAATAAATGTATTGAAAAAAATGGATAGGAGAAAGCCAGCCCTTTTCGAAAACGAACCTTTGCCTGTGATAAAATTCGTCCCGGATGGGAATCGAACTCGCGACCTAGCGCTTACAAATTAGTCATTATTTCAACCCAATTCATATGAAACTTCACAAAGAGTCCTCCATCAAGATGATTTACAAATTCAATTATTTTGTTCCAGGAATCTGTATTATTCTAACGGTTTTGAAAACGAACCTTTGCCTGTAATAAAATTCCCCCCGGATGGGAATCGAACTCGCGACCCAGCGCTTACAAATTCACTTCTTTTGTTCCAGGAATCTGTATTATTCTAACGGTCGGAGGCAACATTCTAGTCCTGTTGGCATTTTTCGTGGACCGTACCATTCGACAACCAAGCAATTACTTCATAGCATCCTTAGCCTGTACGGATATATTCATAGGTAAGTAGAAATAAATATATCTGGTGTGAGGATCACACGACTTTCTATTACATTCGGAACTGCGGAAAAAAAAATCATTCCGAAGAACAAAAAAAAGATCCTCAATACCTAAAGGAAATTTAACTAAAATATAGACTCGATTTTCTTCCTTTTCTTCTGACTTGCAAAATTTTCGACCAAAATCTCAATTATTCCTAATCCGGATTTCGGATTTGACTTCAGATTTCGGATTTGAATCTCTCCGTTTTCGGAGTTGAACTCCTATATCAGGATTCTCCGGAGATCTGCGTAAAATCCGGATAATTCATAGCCCGAGCAGAAACAAAAGATGCAACACAGTACTG
>NW_007379833.1:0-44496 GCF_000475195.1 Diaphorina citri
TATATTGCCAATCTAAACTTGAATCTGAAGACTAGAATATTTATTTTATCTACTAGATTTTTAGTTGTTTCACAAGAGTTCCACTGTTATAGGTACACTGGGCTGCAACAATTTGGGATAGTTTGCATTTTCATTACTGTGACAGGTACACAACAAGGCTGCCTGGCCTGGAAGAGGCTGACAAGAAACGCCGACCCTATTTAAGTGGGAAAAGGCTAGGAAGAAGAAGAATGTGACAGCCTTTTCTGAATGTATTGAAAATATTTTTAAAACGTTTTCTGGTACCAACTAAAACCTCATATTGTCTTTTCACTCTTTACAAACTGTTTTTGGTTTTCTAGTCGGCTTTATCCTCTAAAGGCCCAAGCACTTTTTGCGTTTTGTATGCCTAAAGACCCAGGGTCCAATATTTTGGACATTTACTTTGTAGGCCTAAAAGCCCAGAGCTGCTGACTGGTTTGTATGCTTAAAGGCCCATGTCCAATATTTTGGACATTTTGAGTTGTTGCATTTTTTCCCCTCTAGAGCGTAGCATACTCGATATGATATGCTTCAGTTTTTCCTTTTGAGAGTTCACATTTTCAATTGATGACGTCATTTCTAGAAACAGTTATCATGATTGCAATATGTTGCAATCATATGCTTCAGTTTTTCCTTTTGAGAGTTCACATTTTCAATTGATGACGTCATTTCTAGAAACAGTTATCGTGATAGCATTATGTTACAATCATATGGTTCAGTTTTTCCTTTTGAGGGTTCATATTTTAATTGATGACGTCATTTCTAGAAACAGTTATCATGATTGCAATATGTTGCAATCATATGCTTCAGTTTTTCCTTTTGAGAGTTCACATTTTCAATTGATGACGTCATTTCTAGAAACAGTTATCATGATTGCAATATGTTGCAATCATATGCTTCAGTTTTTCCTTTTGAGAGTTCACATTTTCAATTGATGACGTCATTTCTAGAAACAGTTATCATGATTGCAATATGTTGCAATCATATGCTTCAGTTTTTCCTTTTGAGAGTTCACATTTTCAATTGATGACGTCATTTCTAGAAACAGTTATCATGATTGCAATATGTTGCAATCATATGCTTCAGTTTTTCCTTTTGAGAGTTCACATTTTCAATTGATGACGTCATTTCTAGAAACAGTTATCGTGATAGCATTATGTTACAATCATATGGTTCAGTTTTTCCTTTTGAGGGTTCATATTTTAATTGATGACGTCATTTCTAGAAACAGTTATCATGATTGCAATATGTTGCAATCATATGCTTCAGTTTTTCCTTTTGAGAGTTCACATTTTCAATTGATGACGTCATTTCTAGAAACAGTTATCATGATTGCAATATGTTGCAATCATATGCTTCAGTTTTTCCTTTTGAGAGTTCACATTTTCAATTGATGACGTCATTTCTAGAAACAGTTATCATGATTGCAATATGTTGCAATCATATGCTTCAGTTTTTCCTTTTGAGAGTTCACATTTTCAATTGATGACGTCATTTCTAGAAACAGTTATCATGATTGCAATATGTTGCAATCATATGCTTCAGTTTTTCCTTTTGAGAGTTCACATTTTCAATTGATGACGTCATTTCTAGAAACAGTTATCGTGATAGCATTATGTTACAATCATATGGTTCAGTTTTTCCTTTTGAGGGTTCATATTTTAATTGATGACGTCATTTCTAGAAACAGTTATCATGATTGCAATATGTTGCAATCATATGCTTCAGTTTTTCCTTTTGAGAGTTCACATTTTCAATTGATGACGTCATTTCTAGAAACAGTTATCATGATTGCAATATGTTGCAATCATATGCTTCAGTTTTTCCTTTTGAGAGTTCACATTTTCAATTGATGACGTCATTTCTAGAAACAGTTATCATGATTGCAATATGTTGCAATCATATGCTTCAGTTTTTCCTTTTGAGAGTTCACATTTTCAATTGATGACGTCATTTCTAGAAACAGTTATCATGATTGCAATATGTTGCAATCATATGCTTCAGTTTTTCCTTTTGAGAGTTCACATTTTCAATTGATGACGTCATTTCTAGAAACAGTTATCGTGATAGCATTATGTTACAATCATATGGTTCAGTTTTTCCTTTTGAGGGTTCATATTTTAATTGATGACGTCATTTCTAGAAACAGTTATCATGATTGCAATATGTTGCAATCATATGCTTCAGTTTTTCCTTTTGAGAGTTCACATTTTCAATTGATGACGTCATTTCTAGAAACAGTTATCATGATTGCAATATGTTGCAATCATATGCTTCAGTTTTTCCTTTTGAGAGTTCACATTTTCAATTGATGACGTCATTTCTAGAAACAGTTATCATGATTGCAATATGTTGCAATCATATGCTTCAGTTTTTCCTTTTGAGAGTTCACATTTTCAATTGATGACGTCATTTCTAGAAACAGTTATCATGATTGCAATATGTTGCAATCATATGCTTCAGTTTTTCCTTTTGAGAGTTCACATTTTCAATTGATGACGTCATTTCTAGAAACAGTTATCGTGATAGCATTATGTTACAATCATATGGTTCAGTTTTTCCTTTTGAGGGTTCATATTTTAATTGATGACGTCATTTCTAGAAACAGTTATCATGATTGCAATATGTTGCAATCATATGCTTCAGTTTTTCCTTTTGAGAGTTCACATTTTCAATTGATGACGTCATTTCTAGAAACAGTTATCATGATTGCAATATGTTGCAATCATATGCTTCAGTTTTTCCTTTTGAGAGTTCACATTTTCAATTGATGACGTCATTTCTAGAAACAGTTATCATGATTGCAATATGTTGCAATCATATGCTTCAGTTTTTCCTTTTGAGAGTTCACATTTTCAATTGATGACGTCATTTCTAGAAACAGTTATCATGATTGCAATATGTTGCAATCATATGCTTCAGTTTTTCCTTTTGAGAGTTCACATTTTCAATTGATGACGTCATTTCTAGAAACAGTTATCGTGATAGCATTATGTTACAATCATATGGTTCAGTTTTTCCTTTTGAGGGTTCATATTTTAATTGATGACGTCATTTCTAGAAACAGTTATCATGATTGCAATATGTTGCAATCATATGCTTCAGTTTTTCCTTTTGAGAGTTCACATTTTCAATTGATGACGTCATTTCTAGAAACAGTTATCATGATTGCAATATGTTGCAATCATATGCTTCAGTTTTTCCTTTTGAGAGTTCACATTTTCAATTGATGACGTCATTTCTAGAAACAGTTATCATGATTGCAATATGTTGCAATCATATGCTTCAGTTTTTCCTTTTGAGAGTTCACATTTTCAATTGATGACGTCATTTCTAGAAACAGTTATCATGATTGCAATATGTTGCAATCATATGCTTCAGTTTTTCCTTTTGAGAGTTCACATTTTCAATTGATGACGTCATTTCTAGAAACAGTTATCGTGATAGCATTATGTTACAATCATATGGTTCAGTTTTTCCTTTTGAGGGTTCATATTTTAATTGATGACGTCATTTCTAGAAACAGTTATCATGATTGCAATATGTTGCAATCATATGCTTCAGTTTTTCCTTTTGAGAGTTCACATTTTCAATTGATGACGTCATTTCTAGAAACAGTTATCATGATTGCAATATGTTGCAATCATATGCTTCAGTTTTTCCTTTTGAGAGTTCACATTTTCAATTGATGACGTCATTTCTAGAAACAGTTATCATGATTGCAATATGTTGCAATCATATGCTTCAGTTTTTCCTTTTGAGAGTTCACATTTTCAATTGATGACGTCATTTCTAGAAACAGTTATCATGATTGCAATATGTTGCAATCATATGCTTCAGTTTTTCCTTTTGAGAGTTCACATTTTCAATTGATGACGTCATTTCTAGAAACAGTTATCGTGATAGCATTATGTTACAATCATATGGTTCAGTTTTTCCTTTTGAGGGTTCATATTTTAATTGATGACGTCATTTCTAGAAACAGTTATCATGATTGCAATATGTTGCAATCATATGCTTCAGTTTTTCCTTTTGAGAGTTCACATTTTCAATTGATGACGTCATTTCTAGAAACAGTTATCATGATTGCAATATGTTGCAATCATATGCTTCAGTTTTTCCTTTTGAGAGTTCACATTTTCAATTGATGACGTCATTTCTAGAAACAGTTATCATGATTGCAATATGTTGCAATCATATGCTTCAGTTTTTCCTTTTGAGAGTTCACATTTTCAATTGATGACGTCATTTCTAGAAACAGTTATCATGATTGCAATATGTTGCAATCATATGCTTCAGTTTTTCCTTTTGAGAGTTCACATTTTCAATTGATGACGTCATTTCTAGAAACAGTTATCGTGATAGCATTATGTTACAATCATATGGTTCAGTTTTTCCTTTTGAGGGTTCATATTTTAATTGATGACGTCATTTCTAGAAACAGTTATCATGATTGCAATATGTTGCAATCATATGCTTCAGTTTTTCCTTTTGAGAGTTCACATTTTCAATTGATGACGTCATTTCTAGAAACAGTTATCATGATTGCAATATGTTGCAATCATATGCTTCAGTTTTTCCTTTTGAGAGTTCACATTTTCAATTGATGACGTCATTTCTAGAAACAGTTATCATGATTGCAATATGTTGCAATCATATGCTTCAGTTTTTCCTTTTGAGAGTTCACATTTTCAATTGATGACGTCATTTCTAGAAACAGTTATCATGATTGCAATATGTTGCAATCATATGCTTCAGTTTTTCCTTTTGAGAGTTCACATTTTCAATTGATGACGTCATTTCTAGAAACAGTTATCGTGATAGCATTATGTTACAATCATATGGTTCAGTTTTTCCTTTTGAGGGTTCATATTTTAATTGATGACGTCATTTCTAGAAACAGTTATCATGATTGCAATATGTTACAATCATATGCTTCAGTTTTTCCTTTTGAGAGTTCACATTTTCAATTGATGACGTCATTTCTAGAAACAGTTATCATGATTGCAATATGTTACAATCATATGCTTCAGTTTTTCCTTTTGAGAGTTCACATTTTCAATTGATGACGTCATTTCTAGAAACAGTTATCATGATTGCAATATGTTACAATCATATGCTTCAGTTTTTCCTTTTGAGAGTTCACATTTTCAATTGATGACGTCATTTCTAGAAACAGTTATCATGATTGCAATATGTTACAATCATATGCTTCAGTTTTTCCTTTTGAGAGTTCACATTTTCAATTGATGACGTCATTTCTAGAAACAGTTATCGTGATAGCATTATGTTACAATCATATGGTTCAGTTTTTCCTTTTGAGGGTTCATATTTTAATTGATGACGTCATTTCTAGAAACAGTTATCGTGATAGCATTATGTTACAATCATATGGTTCAGTTTTTCCTTTTGAGGGTTCATATTTTAATTGATGACGTCATTTCTAGAAACAGTTATCGTGATAGCATTATGTTACAATCATATGGTTCAGTTTTTCCTTTTGAGGGTTCATATTTTAATTGATGACGTCATTTCTAGAAACAGTTATCGTGATAGCATTATGTTACAATCATATGGTTCAGTTTTTCCTTTTGAGGGTTCATATTTTAATTGATGACGTCATTTCTAGAAACAGTTATTGTGATAGCATTATATTGCAACAATATCCTCAATACATCAACATTTCTTATAGATGTATAAACAATATGTTTCAGAAGCATTTTGTAACATACAGGTCTTCCGTATGCGTACGACACTCATATCTTGACAATATTAATGTATCAAATAAATCCCATTATAACATAATGAAATCCTTTAGGCACATCTATATCCCTTTGAAAGTGCACTTAACAATCCACATATCAATGTTACAAGTTTCAGGTCTTCATATTTCAGTATGTTTCACACCTATTTAAGGTGATACAACTATATCCAGTTAATTTTGCGCCTAACAATACTGACTTGGAAATTTTTTTTTTCAGTGTATCTACTGTCTTAAAGCCAGCTATACATACAAATATCTCTACTTTCTTTTTCAGTATTCTGATGTAATGGTACATTATTTTCTATAGGTTAATTTTCTAAAGTGGGTAGCTACTGCCTTTACCTAAGGGTAATAGGTAGGTACTTTGGAAAATTACCTTCATAGGTTATAGATAGGTGAAGGCATCCACGATTGTAGGTAGGTACTCAATGTGTGTAGGTATTCTAAGATTCCACGATCTACGTATATGATTTGTCTGTAGATATGTATATGTAGATTATAGATGGTAGGTAGATAGGTAGGTATTCTGCAGCTCTGCAGGGCAGTAGGTAGGTACCTGGGTAGGAAGGAACGAAGTTCACTCTCTTCTTTTCACGTTATATTAATTTAAATAATGACTAAGATAGGTAGGGTAGGTTACATCAGAGAAAGAGAGAGAGAGAGAGAGAGAGAGAGAGAGAGAGAAAGGGAGGGAGGGATAGAGAGAGAGAGAGAGAGGGAGGTTTCTTTTTGCATAAAAGAAACCGTATGGATGGAATAAACATCAGATGAAGAGATTTATCCTTCTCTCCCTCTTTCTCACTCTCTCTCTCTCCCCCCTATATGATGATGCTGTTTACTGAGCTAATATTGTAATGAAGATGAAAAGTACACCTTTCTCTCTCTCTGTCTCTCCCTCCCTCTCCTTCCCTCCTTTGCTCACAATGGTAGAGAAGTGCAAACATTCCTCTCCTCCTCTCTCTTTCAACATCTCAGCAAAATATCCAACTGAAAGTAACCAGCTCTCTCTCTCACTCACTCTCTCTCTCTCTCTCCCTCTCTCTCTCTCCCTCTCTCTCCCTCTCTCTCCCTCTCTCTCTCTCTCTCTCTCTCTCTCTCTCTCTCTCTCTCTCTCTCTCTCTCTCTCTCTCTCTCTCTGAAATATCCAACAGAGAGTACCCCGCTCTCTCTCTCTCTCTCTCTCTCTCTCTCAGAAGGTTGAGGAAAAAGGCGATTTTTCTTTGATATTTCTCGCTAAACAGAACAAAAAGAGATGAAAGAGAGAGAGAGAAGACCAGCTCATAATTTCGACATTTTGGCTTTTCTACATCACTGAAACGAGTACGCTAAGCTGTATTTTTTGAAATCGCTTACTAAATCCTAACTTTTCAGTGTTGTACCTAATAATTATGTAGGCACCCGAAATGAAGGGCCTGGTTCCATAAAAAAAGGAAAAAAAAAAAGATGACGCTCGTGTTTGGCGCCACCCGAAATTTCAAGTGAAAATTTGTATAAATTTGCAGTTAGGAACGCTGGCTAGGTAGATAATCTACCTCTAATACTAAACTTACTACAAGTACCTACTTAAGTACCTATTTGTAATATTAGGTACTAACTGGAACTAAAAACCTCATTTTTTCTGAAAAAGTAGAGATATTAAATCAGGTTTGGTCCTAGTCACTTTAATACTTTATAGACAATTATCCATTCGTTTGTAAATGTGTAATGTCCCCGGTAAAACGACAGTAACATTGGTGAGCCAAGGAGATAGCCAATGAATGACCTTTGACACTGGGATTAATAAAAAAGCTCGCCCCCCCCCCCTACTCCCAGAGGACGTTAGTCTAATAGCTTAATGGCTTGAAAAGAAGAGAGAATTTGATAAGAGTTGCCCGAAAAGTAATAATAAGGACTAATAAATTATAGAAAAACACTTAAACGAATCTAAGGAAATAGAAAAGGGGAGGAGGAAACGGAGCAGGATCGGATTTAGGTTGTGGTTATGAACGGGGTTAATAGGCTAGGCTAGGATATGAAAAGGGAAGAAAATACACTTGAAAAAATCGAGACAAAAAAGTCTATCCAAGCATAAGCCTAGCTCAGTAGGTTTATAACCACACCTTTAGATTTCTGAGGCGGCCTTGTACCAGTTTGAGAGGACAAAATTGGATACCTATGGAGACGAGCAAAATGGAATAACAGGCCGATATTGAGAACCAATAGGATCGAACCTGAGATGGAAAGTGTGAGAGAATTGTAAGAAATAAATGAGAGAGAGAGAGAGCAAGGGAGGGAGAGGAGGGAAAGGGAGAAAGCGTTATAAATGACAATAAGAGAGAGATAAAAGATCTTGAGAACACAACAAATGTAAAAAAATAATTCAATTCCCTTACATACATTATTCAGAAGCTAAGAAGAGAGAGAGAGAGAGAAAGGAAGGAAGAGAGAGAGGGAGAGAGAGGAAGAGGCAAACTTTCAATCTTGTTGATCTTTCCAATTCGAGTGGTAAGGGGGACTTTAGAGTCCAGGGGGCAGCCCCTCTACTGTCTTAAAGCCAGCTATACATACAAATATCTCTACTTTCTTTTTCAGTATTCTGATGTAATGGTACATTATTTTCTATAGGTTAATTTTCTAAAGTGGGTAGCTACTGCCTTTACCTAAGGGTAATAGGTAGGTACTTTGGAAAATTACCTTCATAGGTTATAGATAGGTGAAGGCATCCACGATTGTAGGTAGGTACTCAATGTGTGTAGGTATTCTAAGATTCCACGATCTACGTATATGATTTGTCTGTAGATATGTATATGTAGATTATAGATGGTAGGTAGATAGGTAGGTATTCTGCAGCTCTGCAGGGCAGTAGGTAGGTACCTGGGTAGGAAGGAACGAAGTTCACTCTCTTCTTTTCACGTTATATTAATTTAAATAATGACTAAGATAGGTAGGGTAGGTTACATCAGAGAAAGAGAGAGAGAGAGAGAGAGAGAGGGAGGGAGGTAGAGAGAGATACTTTTGGTTCTTTTTGCATAAAAGAAACCGTATGGATGGGATAAACATCAGATGAAGAGATTTATCCTTCTCTCCCTCTTTCTCACTCACTCTCTCTTATGTATGTAATACCTAGTGTCAATTAAACTAAAACTTGATGAACACGGCGGAAAAGAGTTCATTCCATGTAAAAGTTAGTACCTACTTACCTACCTTAACGGGATAGGCAAAGAAAATCATCCTTTGAGCTGTGAGTGAGTAGGTATGCAATACGCACTACCTAAATGAAAACGAAAATTTCAAATGTTTCCCGCCAGGCTCATTGGAACTATGCCTCTCTTTCTGTCCTAAGTTTTTCTCTCTCCAACTCAACCCAGAGCTCAAATAAGTGAGTACAAAATTCTTGCCTCGGCTGGGGTCGAACCCACGACTTCTTGTTCACCAGGTGAGCTCCTACTGAAGCAGCTAAGGAGCAAACACAAGTACCTACATATCCTTTTAGAAAGCAACATAAATACCCCTATCTACTGTCTTAAAGCCAGCTAGCTACATACGAATATCTCTACTTTCTTTTTCAGTATTCTGATGTAATGGTACATTATTTTCTATAGGTTAATTTTCTAAAGTGGGTAGCTACTGCCTTTACCTAAGGGTAATAGGTAGGTACTTTGGAAAATTACCTTCATAGGTTATAGGTACATGAAGGCATCCACGATTGTAGGTACTCAATGTGTGTAGGTATTCTAAGATTCTACGATCTACGTATATGATTTGTCTGTAGATATATGTAGATTATAGATGGTATAGGTAGATAGGTAGGTATTCTGCAGCTCTGCAGGGCGGTAGGTAGGTACCTGGGTAGGAAGGAACGAAGTTCACTCTCTTCTTTTCACGTTATATTAATTTAAATAATGACTAAGATAGGTAGGAAATTACCTTCATAGGTAGGTGAAGGCATCCACGATTGTTAGGTACTCAATGTGTGTAGGTATTCTAAGGTTCTACGTATGATTTGTCTGTAGATATATGTAGATTATAGATGGTAGGTAGATAGGTAGGTATTCTGCAGCTCTGCAGGGCGGTAGGTACCTGGGTAGGAAGGAATGAAGTTTACTCTCTTCTTTTCACGTTATATTAATTTAAATAATGACTAAGATAGGTAGGATACACCAGAGAAAGGGAGAGAGAGAAAGAAAGAGAGAAAGAGAGAGAGAGTCTCTCCCTCCCCCTCTTTTCCTTCCCTGCAGAGCTACAGCTCTCTCCCTCCTTCCCTCCTCTCTCATTTACTCACTCTCTGTTATACACTCAGGTTATATTGTTACACATACCTTTGTCACACACATTACACCAGTGCGAGCATAAAGTGAAAGAAAATCCTATTATCCTCTAAAGGCCCAAGCACTTTTTGCGTTTTGTATGCCTAAAGACCCAGGGTCCAATATTTTGGACATTTACTTTGTAGGCCTAAAAGCCCAGAGCTGCTGACTGGTTTGTATGCTTAAAGGCCCATGTCCAATATTTTGGACATTTTGAGTTGTTGCATTTTTTCCCCTCTAGAGCGTAGCATACTCGATATGAACTAATTTTTATTGTTTTGTTCAGTTGGTAACATTGTTAGCAATCAGTTTTAGAGGGAAATTTTGAAAATTTCAAAAACATTTTTCATTTTTTTACAAAATAGTGAGGAGGAAGCTCAACGTTTAGGAAGTGACCATTACTGGTAAGTATTTTTGTATTAATGTTTAAAAAAGCTTTGCTTCTTTACATCCTCCCTGTTATTGAGTAGATTATGAGCTTTTTAATGATAAATTGACCTAGTTTTAACAAAACCTAATATGTTTACCACAGCCCTAAACATTGTCCAAAATTTTGGACACTGGGCTTTTATCAGTACAAACTTTTTGCCTTGAGATAATTTTATATGTACCTATGTACCTACTTGTGATGAACATTGTTTCTTTTTTTTTAAGTACAATTTTTTATTGTCCTGTCAAGGACGCATAGGTCTCATTTTATTTATCAAGTTCTTTTTTTTTCATTTATTTCTAGTTACTTAGCTATACTTTTGTGTTCCCTATTGGAAGTGTTAATTTTTATTTATTTTTGGCAATAAACCATCATTGAACCAATTAGTTTTTGAAAATTGCCTTACTTCTTTATTTGTTCGTTAAATAAATTGTTTTATTATCCCTAGTAATACAAACATGTTAAACAAAACTAATAAGTAGAAGGGTCAATTAATATCATTTACCTATACTAGGTATAAAATACAACTTGGGATTTTGTATGCTTAAAGGCCCAGTGTCCAAAATTTAGGACATTTTTCAACCCTAAGAAAACTCGAGTAATTATTGAAAAATGGAAAAATTAATTATGTGTACATGGGCCAAAACACTTCTACTTTAAAAATATCTAATACTTATTTCGCGATAAGTACCTATTAATAAAGTTAGTTTCGTACGTTCGTAATCGCCTTTTTGTGAACTTTAGTCAAATTATTAGGTACCTACGTTACTACTTTATGGGTTTAACTTAACAGGTACCTACTTCGCAATTTCCGTGGCGCCATCAGTCTTATTCCTAGTTAGGTAGGTGTAGGTTGCTCTATGCTGTGACACTACATTGTAGGTACCTACTGCAGAAGTTTCAACTTTCAACTCTGGGACTTGATGGTAACTAAGTAGGTAGGTTCCTAGGGAGGTCAAATATAAATGATCTCAATTTTCACTTTATTCCTCTTGTTCCATACCTATACCTATAAAACCTATATAATATTCCTCTTGTGCTTACATTTGTTCCTCTTGTGGCCCAAGATCATTTATTTTGCAAAGAAAATCGTTCATTTTGCCTAGAAAAACACTTCGTGTTCGCAAGAAACGTCGCTGGGTGAAGTTTTCTCAGTTTTTTTTTTTCCGAGCAGAGGAGAGACAGATATCTGAATATCCACCAGCCTCACGCTTTCTCCCAACAAGTTTCTCCCCCACAGGCAAATACAACTTGAAACTTTTCCGTGTTTTTTTCTCTGCCAAGTTATATTTAAAAAGTTTGTTCCCTATATGTTTTTGTTATAGTTACAAAAAAGTGTGTAAAATAGAGGGGAAGGGATTTGAGGGAGAGAGGGCGGGCCATGGCCTCAGGTGACACTTCAATATTTTGTTATTACCTTCTTTTGTATATTTTAAATTTACAAAATATGAAAATAACCTACAGGATGAGATGGTGAGTTTTGTATCGGTGCCTCTTTTGCAATTGTTTTCCATAAATCTTTATACAGTGGTATTGCTGTGGGGCTGCGGATAAATCAACAACAGGTGCCGCACCCCAAGGGACGCTAGACCAAAATCTAGCAACATTAAAGTGCAAAATTTATTATTTTGCTACAGCAGTGGTATTGCTACCCCGCCAGCTCCAAGTAAACCAACCATTACACCAGACCAGTTCATGGCTTGCCTAATACTGGCCTCGAGGCCTCATTTATGTAATATCCAGCCTCTGTCTCTTCTCCTTTGGGTATCAATGATGTCATTTTACAGATTTTCTTCCCTTTACATATATGTCTATGATATAGCGGTATAAATGATATGATAGGAGTAACATCACCCCGTATACCAGAGAGACACAAAAATATTCTGTTGGAACACAAAATGCTGACACACATACACCTACACACACGAAATGTTTTCAATTTTCTCCCCAAGAACAAATAGGTAGGTACATGGGATAAGGAAGAACAAATAGGTAGGTACACGGGATAAGGAAGAACAAATAGGTAGGTACACGGGATAAGGAAGAACAAATAGGTAGGTACACGGGATAAGGAAGAACAAATAGGTAGGTACACGGGATAAGGAAGAACAAATAGGTAGGTACACGGGATAAGGAAGAACAAATAGGTAGGTACACGGGATAAGGAAGAACAAATAGGTAGGTACACGGGATAAGGAAGAACAAATAGGTAGGTACACGGGATAAGGAAGAACAAATAGGTAGGTACACGGGATAAGGAAGAAAAGACAACAAAAGCAATTTGACAATAAAAACTTGACTAAAAGAAGATATTCAAATGAGAGGGGGGATGAGGAGATACAAATAAGGACATTAGAGATGAATAAAATGACTTATCGGTTTGTGGTATAAAATGACATAGGTACATTCTAGGTAGGTATGTGGTATAAAATGTTCAAATGACATTCATTCTAGGTGTTTGATATACCTAAAATGACATCTGGGTACGTTCTCTGTGTGTGGTATAAAATGACATAGGTACATTCTAGGTGTGTTGTGTAAAATGACATAAGTACCATAAGAATAAGTAGGTAGGTACACAGTATTATTTCCAACTGCACTTTGTGATGTAGCTGTAGAAATGCAATTTATTCATAAACAAGACTTTCATCCTATGATTGTTTTTGTGGTTGGTATCCGGATAGATCCGACCCTATGGACACTCGCATTCTGCTGGCTTTTCCCGGCCCACTCAGGCTGGACTAATTGCTTTGACCTTGACTATTTACTAATCAGCTAAAACATAATAGTAGATGCTGTAGTAATTAAAGTAAGTTTAGGTACTTATATACTTTCCCATATTCTCTTAATATTAACTATTACCTATTTGCATTGTAACTAGTTCATCCCGAGGCATGGCCAAACTTGTGGAAAAGGCATGGTCGAACTTGTAGTTATCAAACTAAAAACATAAACGAAACTCAAAATACGTTTTGCTATTATATCATCAGTACAGTACCTAATGTGAGATATCTTTCACCAAGTGGATAGGTAAAGATTTGACAAAGTGACAAACATACATGATGCCTCAAAAATCCTTTACCACTTGAAAAATTAAAAATATGTAGGTATGTACCTAGTGTCAATTAAACTAAAATTTGATGAACACGGCGGAAAAGTGTTCATTCCATGTAAAAGTTAGTAGGTACCTACTTACCTACCTTAACGGGATAGGTAAAGAAAATTATCCTTTGAGCTTTGAGTGAGTAGGTATGCAATACGCACAAAATGAAACCGAAAATTTCAAATGTTTCCCGCCAAGAGCATTTCATTTGTAGTTCACAAAACAAACGTTGAGTGCAGCACTTCCTTGGCGTTCTGTTAATGTATGTACCTAGTGTCAATTAAACTAAATTTGATGAACACAGCGGAAAAGAGTTCATTCCATGTAAAAGTTAGTAGGTAGGTACCTACTTACCTACCTTAACGGGATAGGTAAAGAAAATCATCCTTTGAGCTGTGAGTGAGTAGGTATGCAATACGCACTACCTAAATGAAAACGAAAATTTCAAATGTTTCCCGCCAAGAGCATTTCATTTGTAGTTCACAAAACAAACGTTGAGTGCAGCACTTCCTTGGCGTTCTGTTCTTCTTGCAAACAATTACAAAAACTTCAAACTTATTCCACTAGAGCGCTGCACAGTTATCATTTTCGTTTCTCATAAACTTGAGTTAGCATTGCGGGTTTAACACGTTGAATGCACGGAATACACCCGTTTCCAATGGTTCACTGAAGTTAAGTGACGGTGAACATGGTTGGTATCCGGATAGATCCGACCCTATGGACACTCGCATTCTGCTGGCTTTTCCTGGCCCTTTCAGGCTGGACTAATTGCTTTGACCTTGACTATTTACTAATCAGCTAAAACATAATAGTATACCTAGATGCTGTAGTAATTAAAGTAAGTTTAGGTACTTATATACTTTCCCATATTCTCTTAATATTAACTATTACCTATTTGCATTGTAAACAATAATGTTATTTATTATCTTTTAGGCTTCTTATTAATATTACAAATGAAGTTTTGTATTTGTAGTTAGGTACCTAATAAAAGCCGCGATAAGTAGGTACCTATTAATAAAGTTAGTTTCGTACGTTCGTAATCGCCTTTTTGTGAACTTTAGTCAAATTATTAGGTACCTACGTTACTACTTTATGGGTTTAACTTAACAGGTACCTACTTCGCAATTTCCGTGGCGCCATTAGTCTTATTCCTAGTTAGGTAGGTGTAGGTACCTACTGCAGAAGTTTCAACTTTCAACTCTGGGACTTGATGGTAACTAAGTAGGTATAGATAGTAGGTTCCTAGGGAGGTCAAATATAAATGATCTCAATTTTCACTTTATTCCTCTTGTTCCATACCGACCATACCTATACCTATAAAACCTATATAATATTCCTCTTGTGCTTACATTTGTTCCTCTTGTGGCCCAAGATCATTTATTTTGCAAAGAAAATCGTTCATTTTGCCTAGAAAAACACTTCGTGTTCGCAAGAAACGTCGCTGGGTGAAGTTTTCTCAGTTTTTTTTTTTCCGAGCAGAGGAGAGACAGATATCTGAATATCCACCAGCCTCACGCTTTCTCCCAACAAGTTTCTCCCCCACAGGCAAATACAACTTGAAACTTTTCCGTGTTTTTTTCTCTGCCAAGTTATATTTAAAAAGTTTGTTCCCTATATGTTTTTGTTATAGTTACAAAAAAGTGTGTAAAATAGAGGGGAAGGGATTTGAGGGAGAGAGGGCGGGCCATGGCCTCAGGTGACACTTCAATATTTTGTTATTACCTTCTTTTGTATATTTTAAATTTACAAAATATGAAAATAACCTACAGGATGAGATGGTGAGTTTTGTATCGGTGCCTGTTTCCCTTTTTGCACCCTCAATTATGACAGGGAAGTGACCATATTTAGAATAAAGAACGGACGGCAGGGAAATCAGACTACCAAAGAGTACGGATCATGACATCATCAATACAACAATGGGGATACTGGGGATGCGGATAAATCAACAACAGGTGCCGCACCCCAAGAGACGCTAGACCAAAATCTAGCAACATTATCGGTGCCTCTTTTGCAATTGTTTTCCATAAATCTTTATACAGTGGTATTGCTGTGGGGCTGCGGATAAATCAACAACAGGTGCCGCACCCCAAGAGACGCTAGACCAAAATCTAGCAACATTAAAGTGCAAAATTTATTATTTTGCTACAGCAGAAGAGTACGGATCCAGTGGTCACATTGGCCGCTGGATCATCAGGCAAGTCAGAAATAAGTTTACGTTATAATTCCGTCATTCAGTTCTGAGGAACTAACGCCCACAATAACGTTCCTAGCCTCTACAGACCGGACGCTCTTTTTTGAATAGTAGTGGTAGATGCCGGGCGTACACATTTGTGTACACCCTACCCTCTCTATTCTGGTATTGCTACCCCGCCAGCTCCAAGTAAACCAACCATTACACCAGACCAGTTCATGGCTTGCCTAATACTGGCCTCGAGGCCTCATTTATGTAATATCCAGCCTCTGTCTCTTCTCCTTTGGGTATCAATGATGTCATTTTACAGATTTTCTTCCCTTTACATATATGTCTATGATATAGCGGTATAAATGATATGATAGGAGTAACATCACCCCGTATACCAGAGAGACACAAAAATATTCTGTTGGAACACAAAATGCTGACACACATACACCTACACACACGAAATGTTTCGGTGCCTCTTTTGCAATTGTTTTCCATTCCTAAATAAATCTTTATACAGTGGTATTGCTGTGGGGCTGCGGATAAATCAACAACAGGTGCCGCACCCCAAGGGACGCTAGACCAAAATCTAGCAACATTAAAGTGCAATATTTATTATTTTGCTACAGCAGTGGTATTGCTACCCCGCGAGCTCCAACTTCTAACCAGAGCTCAGAGGGCCGAAAAAACCTCGACTATACCGGGAATTGATGCCGGAACCTCCGAACCCCTGTCAGATAACTGGCCTGTGGCTGAACACCTAATCTACTAGCCTCAAGTAAACCAACCATTACACCAGACCAGTTCATGGCTTGCCTAATATTGGCCTCGAGGCCTCATATGTAATATCCAGCCTTTACTGTCTCCTCTCCTTTGGGTACCGTGTTATCTTTAGCCATAAGCTGTGTCCACACAGAGTACATAGTCTACCTCGCCGATCAACCGTCGAAGCATGGTCGATCGACGACGAGGTGAACAGGTGAATCTATGTTGTCGAGGCAGTGTACGGTTTCAGTCGACGTCAATCGACGAGGTCGACTATGTGTGGACAGTGTGGACACAGCTTTACAGATTTTCTTCCATTTATGTCTATGATATAGATAAAATAACATCACCCCGTATACCAGAGAGACACAAAAATATTCTGTTGGAACACAAAATGCTGACACACATACACCTACACACACGAAATGTTTTCAATTTTCTCCCCAAGAACAAATAGGTAGGTACATGGGATAAGGAAGAACAAATAGGTAGGTACACGGGATAAGGAAGAACAAATAGGTAGGTACACGGGATAAGGAAGAAAAGACAACAAAAGCAATTTGACAATAAAAACTTGACTAAAAGAAGATATTCAAATGAGAGGGGGGATGAGGAGATACAAATAAGGACATTAGAGATGAATAAAATGACTTATCGGTTTGTGGTATAAAATGACATAGGTACATTCTAGGTAGGTATGTGGTATAAAGTGACATAGGAACATTCTGGGTGTGTGGTATAAAATGACATACCTAGGTACATTCTAGGTAGGTATGTGGTATAAAATGTTCAAATGACATTCATTCTAGGTGTTTGATATACCTAAAATGACATCTGGGTACGTTCTCTGTGTGTGGTATAAAATGACATAGGTACATTCTAGGTGTGTTGTGTAAAATGACATAAGTACCATAAGAATAAGTAGGTAGGTACACAGTATTATTTCCAACTGCACTTTGTGATGTAGCTGTAGAAATGCAATTTATTCATAAACAAGACTTTCATCCTATGATTACATAGGTACATTATCGGTTTGTGGTATAAAATGACATAGGTACATTCTAGGTAGGTATGTGGTGACATTGGAACATTCTGGGTGTGTGGTATAAAATGACATACATTTTATAGGTATTTGGTATAAAATATTAAAATGACATTCATTCTAGGTGTTTGATATACCTAAAATGACATCTAGGTACGTTCTCTGTGTGTGGTGTAAAATGACATAAGTACCATAAGAATAAGTAGGTTAGGTACACAGTATTATTTCCAACTGCACTTTGTGATGTAGCTGTAGAAATGCAATTTATTCATAAACAAGACTTTCATCCTATGATTCAGCACTCCTTAGAAATAGGATATCAGCTCAGAACATCGCATAGGATCTCTCGTAGTACAAGGTGCAGTCCTTAAATGAACTGGAGTTTCCTTGAATGAACTGGAGATCCCTTGAATGGACTGGATTTTCCTTGAATGGACTGGGGATTCCTTGAATGGACTTAAGTTTCCTCTTGACTAAACTGGGGATTCTTTGGATGGACTGGATTTTCCTTGAATGGACCGGAGGAGACTCCAGTCACATCATCATAGGTGCCTATAGATGGCTAGTTTTATAACATTTGTCGAACTTTTCTTTCATTATCTAACTATTACCTATTTGCATTCTAAACAATAATGTTATTTATTATCTTTTAGGCTTCTTATTAAATCAAAGGAAGTTTTGTATTTGTATGTATACCTAATAAAAGCCGCGATAAGTAATAAAGTTAGTTTCGTACTTTCGTAATCGCCTTTTTGTGAACTTTAGTCAAATTATTAGGTAGGTACGTTACTACTTTATGGGTTCAACTTAACAGGTACCTACTATCGCAATTTCCGTGGCGCCATCCTAGTTAGGTAGGTGTAGGTACCTACTGCAGAAGTTTCAACTTTCAACTCTGGGACTTGTTGGTAACTAAGTACCTAGGTATATATAGTAGGTTCCTAGGGAGGTCAAATATAAATGATCTCAATTTTCACTTTATTCCTCTTGTTCCATACCTATACAATATAATATGTTAAAAGAGCCCAATATGCTTACATTTGTTCCTCTTGTGGCCCAAGATCATTTATTTTTCAAAGAAAATCGTTCATTTTGCCTAGAAAAACACTTCGTGTTGGCAAGAAACGTCGCTGGGGGAAGTTTTCTCAGTTTTCTTAGTTTTTTTTTTTTTTTTTTTTTTTTTTTTTGGGGGGGAATCTGGACACACTATAGGTGCCGGGAAGAAAGAAACAAATTATGTACTGGTTTAGGTTTGGTTATTATCTTCATTTATCCTCGCCTTTCTATTTTCTATCGAAATTGAGAAAGTACCTACAATGTCCATAAAATGATGTTCGTCCGTTTCCGAAATTCAAAATTTCAAATGGGTACAAGGTCAAATTTACCTCATGAAGTTAGCCCGATCGATCGGAATTTATTGTAATTTTGTTTTAAAATCTAAAATGTCTTAAATGTCCCAGAATTTCAAATGATGATCCGTAATGCAGATATAACTCATTGTGAGACATGCTAATGAAAGTTTGGGTTCAGGAACAAGTGGCAGAACGTTTCACTTCGCCCTCTACTGAGGGTTTTTGACGGTTACCTAACCCAGAAATCTCCAAGTAAGATTCGTATTAAGCTTAACACATCTTTTGGGTCAGTTGCCCTCAGAGAGGACTTTTGGGCTCTTTATGTATGGAGTTAATCCTGCTATAACCTATGGTTACCTAAGTAAACAAAAACATTGTAACATTATAATTCATCCAGATCAATGTGACAGCAATGAGTCATCAACCCAAAATGAAGGAACCAATCAGATTGCAGGAAATCCTTGCATTGTTGCAATTCAGGTAAAGGTCTATTTTTGATAAACTCCTCTTCTAAAATGCAGAGGTAGCTCTAAGTTCAGAGGTTGGATTCCAGAACAGGTAAGGTGGATATCGCCTTACCTGACTTTGTTTCACTGTCGGAGGAAGCACTGTGCAATATACCTTCCCCTTTTAAAGATTCTCTACCATTGCACATGTGACATGTTTGGCAACAATGCCTATTTTTTTTGCTGTCACATTAATCTGGACACACTATAGGTGCCGGGAAGAAAGAAACAAATTATGTACTGGTTTAGGTTTGGTTATTATCTTCATTTATCCTCGCCTTTCTATTTTCTATCGAAATTGAGAAAGTACCTACAATGTCCATAAAATGATGTTCGTCCGTTTCCGAAATTCAAAATTTCAAATGGGTACAAGGTCAAATTTACCTCATGAAGTTAGCCCGATCGATCGGAATTTATTGTAATTTTGTTTTAAAATCTAAAATGTCTTAAATGTCCCAGAATTTCAAATGATGATCCGTAATGCAGAATTCTAGAAGATTCTAGATTCTAGAAGAATATATATGTAACAGTGTTTCAGTGTAAGTGCAACACAGGCATTTAGGAAAATATAAGGACAAGATAATATCCAATGGCTAACCAAAATGGAAAGAGGGAAGAAGGATGAAACAAAGGAAGGAAATGGGGGAAAAAGAAAAATGATATTTTCTGTAAGGAACAGGAAGTGGCGAAAAGGGAAGAAAAAATCACGGGTGGCCGATTTTTCTTCCGAGTTTTTTCCCCTCCAAACCAGTATACCCGCAGATAAAAAGTACACAAGAAAATGAGAGGGGGGGGGAAGGAGGGACAAATGTAATAAAATAAATTGGGAGGGTAAAGTTTTATAATGTGCTACGAAAATCCCTTTTCGACCTGGAATATATTTTCAAAGATGTCCCCTTTATTCCCTCTCCTTTAGCTCTACACTCCAAATTTTGTACATCTCTCTCTCTCTCTCTCTCTCTCTCTCTCTCTCTCTCTTCTCTCTCCCCCTCCCTCCCTAATTCCCCTCCCCCTCCGCATTGTTTTATCCCTGTTATTTTGTTCTCCCTTTCCTAATTTATTGGAGACTTATTAAGGCCACTTTACAGTGTTAGAAACAGCACTCCCTAGAAATAGTATATCAGTTCAGAACATTAAATAGGATCTCTCGTATTGACAAGGTGCAGTCCTTAAATGAACTGGAGTTTCCTTGAATGAACTGGAGATTCCTTGAATGAACTGGACAACTGGAGATCCCTTGAATGAACTGGAGATTCCTTGAAGTAACTGGACAACTGGAGATCCCTTGAATGAAAAAAGAAAAAGGGCTTTCTCTAAAATGGCGAAAGTGCTGAAGGGGGGGGGACTACTATTGTGTTTGCTTTCTTCATTAGTTTTGAAGAAGCTCGGACGTGTTGTAGAGATCTGATGAGTGTTGAAGAGCCTCTCACATCACAATATTATCAACAACAACCCATCACATTATCAACAATAAACCGTACCGTAGGCTGAATAATGAGTGGACCCCAAGACCGAAAATCAGAGTCTACAATATTTTTACAAAGTATTCTGTTGTATAGTTGTTCATAGTTGTAGAGCATTTTGTGGGAGTAGGTCCCAGGGTGTTCTATAAAAACTGCAGAGCTGTAGAGTGAAGAGTTGCTCCTTTGCGTCGTAAAGAAAAGGACTCTAACTCACCCATAAAATCCTGTACTGTTATACTAATGATACCTGTGTATAAGAGTGTAAGATATAATATGTAATGTACCTACTGAGAAAAACCGCTAGTTACCTATGTTTGCGCGAAACCACGACAAGGTGTGGAACAACTACTCTACACGAAAAATCCAACCATCACGTTAACATAAAGGCGAAAAGAAACTCGTGCTTTTCATATTTTCCTGGAAAGTTCATTAAAAAGAAGAGATTGAAGAAAACAAGCAAAAGAGAGAGCTCATTACATTATTCTATTTCATTCAACAACATAAACGAAATGATAAACTTGGATGTGAAGCGGAGGGGAGAATGGAAGAGGAGATGGGAAGAATGGAGATGAAATATAATGGAGATGTAATAAGCCAAATTGTGCGGAAGAGATGAATATGGCGGGTATAACTCATTGTGAGACATGCTAATGAAAGTTTGGGTTCAGGAACAAGTGGCAGAACGTTTCACTTCGCCCTCTACTGAGGGTTTTTGACGGTTACCTAACCCAGAAATCTCCAAGTAAGATTCGTATTAAGCTTAACACATCTTTTGGGTCAGTTGCCCTCAGAGAGGACTTTTGGGCTCTTTATGTATGGAGTTAATCCTTAAGTAAACTTGTAAAGCAGCCACTTACTATCTCAGGTAGACCTGACAGGTATAGGTACACCTGGTCAGGTCCGCCTGTCAGAGATCTACCTGATAGTGAATGGCTGGCCTTACTCTATTATCTTATTTGCTTTGTAACAAGTATGTCAGAGATAAGGCCTGAGGCGTGTGGTCTGCTAACAGCTAACAGTGTGCAATATAGCTTCCCCTTTTAGAGATTCTCTACCATTGCACATGTGACATGTTTGGCAACAATGCCTATTTTTTTTGCTGTCACATTAATCTGGACACACTATAGGTGCCGGGAAGAAAGAAACAAATTATGTACTGGTTTAGGTTTGGTTATTATCTTCATTTATCCTCGCCTTTCTATTTTCTATCGAAATTGAGAAAGTACCTACAATGTCCATAAAATGATGTTCGTCCGTTTCCGAAATTCAAAATTTCAAATGGGTACAAGGTCAAATTTACCTCATGAAGTTAGCCCGATCGATCGGAATTTATTGTAATTTTGTTTTAAAATCTAAAATGTCTTAAATGTCCCAGAATTTCAAATGATGATCCGTAATGCAGAATTCTAGAAGATTCTAGATTCTAGAAGAATATATATGTAACAGTGTTTCAGTGTAAGTGCAACACAGGCATTTAGGAAAATATAAGGACAAGATAATATCCAATGGCTAACCAAAATGGAAAGAGGGAAGAAGGATGAAACAAAGGAAGGAAATGGGGGAAAAAGAAAAATGATATTTTCTGTAAGGAACAGGAAGTGGCGAAAAGGGAAGAAAAAATCACGGGTGGCCGATTTTTCCTCGTTTTTCTTGCGAGTTTTTCCCCCTCCAAAGGACCTAACCAGTATACCCGCAGATAAAAAAGTACACAAGAAAATGAGAGGGAGAAAAAGGAGGGACAAATGTAATAAAATAAATTGGGAGGGTAAAGTTTTATAATGTGCTACGAAAATCCCTTTTCGACCTGGAATATATTTTTTCCGAGTTTTTTCCCCTCCAAACCAGTATACCCGCAGATAAAAAGTACACAAGAAAATGAGAGGGGGGGGGAAGGAGGGACAAATGTAATAAAATAAATTGGGAGGGTAAAGTTTTATAATGTGCTACGAAAATCCCTTTTCGACCTGGAATATATTTTCAAAGATGTCCCCTTTATTCCCTCTCCTTTAGCTCTACACTCCAAATTTTGTACATCTCTCTCTCTCTCTCTCTCTCTCTCTCTCTCTCTCTCTCCTCTCTCTCCCCCTCCCTCCCTAATTCCCCTCCCCCTCCGCATTGTTTTATCCCTGTTATTTTGTTCTCCCTTTCCTAATTTATTGGAGACTTATTAAGGCCACTTTACAGTGTTAGAAACAGCACTCCCTAGAAATAGTATATCAGTTCAGAACATTAAATAGGATCTCTCGTATTGACAAGGTGCAGTCCTTAAATGAACTGGAGTTTCCTTGAATGAACTGGAGATTCCTTGAATGAACTGGACAACTGGAGATCCCTTGAATGAACTGGAGATTCCTTGAAGTAACTGGACAACTGGAGATCCCTTGAATGAACTGGAGATTCCTTGAAGTAACTGGACAACTGGAGATCCCTTGAATGAAGTGGAGATCCCTTGAATGAACTGGAGATTCCTTGAATGGACTGGAGATTCCTTAAATGGACTGGAGATTCCTTAAATGGACTGGGGATTCCTTGGATGGACTGGATTTTCCTTGAATGAAGTGGCGATTCTTTGAATGGACTTAAGTTTCCTCTTGACTAAACTGGGGATTCCTTGGATGGACGGGAGATTCCTTGAATAGACTAGAGATTCCTTGAATGGACCGGGGATTCCTTGAATGGACCGGAGGAAACTCCAGTCACATCATCATAGGTGCCTATAGATGGCTAGTTTTATAACATTTGTCGAACTTTTCTTTCTTCTAAAGGTCAGAGTTTTGAAAATTTCCAACAACAAACTATTCTATTGTCTCGTCTCGACCACAATACTTTTACCAGCGTCCCGTCCCGCGTGAGCTCTCTTCAATCTAACGTCCCGTCCCCAGTCTCAGCAAGCTGTTGTAAATTGTGGTGGCTGTTTCACCCGCAGGAAACGTCTACCCCATTTTGTTCGTATTTCCGGGAACCGAAAATATATAAAAAATTGGTCTGGAGAACGACAGGGGGAGAACGAAGTATCGTGAAATCCGATTAAAAAGTTTACCAAATGATGTGATAGTAGCTTTTGTTTTTCACACAACTTTTGGAAAAGAAATAACACAATATAGGGCAGGAGGAGGAGGGCAAGGAGGGGAGGGAGAGGAGGAGAAAGAGGGCGAGGAGGGGAGGGAAGAAAAACTTTCCTGTCTATAAAAGAAAATACAAAGAATGTGCATCCATATAATAACCGGGAAATAAGAGGGGGGAGTGCGATCATTTTTGGAGCACGAAAACTTTTTGAGGGAGTTTATTATAAAAACGAATAAACGATAATATTTACCATAACAATAATGGTACCTTAGGCTTTAAGCATGATTCCAAGTTTGACAAGATTCCGGGATTATAATATGTATTTTGAGAGTCATCTCTAAAGGTGTGTCCACACTTGACATCAATCGACGTCGACTGAACCGTCTACACTGCCTCGACAACAGAGAATCAAGTCGTCGATCGACGGCCGGTCGAATATGTTTGGACACACCTTAACACACTTTAAATTGTTTTCTAAGCGGACCGGACCACTCTACGCGACTGTACTTCAAGATAAAACCACCCCTCTAGAGAGGTAAGAATGAAATATGACGGCAACATTAATTTCGGAGACAAAAGTTCTGTCCTGTCAAAACTACAAGCGTGAAAACTGAGCCTCAAAAATGACGGACAAGAATAAATGAAAATCTGCTCCTTGTTAAAACGTTCAGCAAACTTTCCGCCAAGTTCATTAACAATGAAAAATGAGTCGAATATGACCTGCGAAACGTATTGTGCAGAAGATCAACTTTATTGTAAAGTTTAAGGAACAGTGTCCCCCTGTCCAGTTTTAACTGTCCAACTCTGGAATGAATGGGCGCTAACAGGCAAGAGTTTAGGTCTCGAGGACCGTATGGTGACTTTTTTGAGTAAGGCTATTGCTTTTTGAGGCTCTTAAAAAACACGAGGATAAATTTTGTTCGTTTGTGATAAGCTCAATCGACCTAAACTCGTGCCTGTTAGCAATCGACATCAGTGAAGTCGACTGAATAGTAGATAGGTATTCTTTAGTGCTCATCTCAAGGTACATTAAGATAAGGTAAAGTCATTCCTCTATGAGATCCTGTAGGGAAATTGAGTAATAAAATCCACATTTTCGATTTCGTTTGATAGATGTATTCATGATGTTTAAAACCGTCAATCTTTGTCAAACCCTGCTAGGTATATTCTTTAGTGCTCATCTTAAGGTACATTAAGATAAGGTAAAGTCATTCCTCTATCGGATCCTGTAAGGAAATTGAGTAATAAAATCCACATTTTCGATTTCGTTTGATAGATGTATTCATGATGTTTAAAACCGTCAATCTTTGTCAAACCCTGTATAGCTATACTTAGGTAGGGACTGTAGGGAGGTATACCTATTTGGTTCGATATAAACCCAGCAGCTCTCATTATTAGAGCTCATCTCATCCCGTAATGAGGAGCAAAAGGTTAAGGGCATCGGAAACGACTCAAGTGCTTTCCGCTCAAAGGGGTTTTCAGACTGCACAATCGTTTTCAACCCCTTTGTGAAAGCTTTCTCTGCTTGCTTCTTGTGGAGGTTTCTATTTCATGATGGAGAATTGAGTTTCATTGGCCTGTTTCCTTTTTCCCATGTTTTATTTTATCAAAGAAATAGCTTCATGAGGACAGGTTGGTTTCAGATGGTTTTGTTTTCCTATTTCTCTTCTAGGTACTCTCAGGGACTCAGGTTCGAGCAAAATTTCCGTTTTTGGAAGTGTACCTTATTATGTTAGTAGTGAGAGCATTCTCAGAAGTACCTACCATGTGACTGATGTAACTGAAGATTGTAGACCCCCGCCTTCACAATGCAAGTATTAAGGGTGTTTTTAGCGAAACTGTAATAAAGGGTTAACTTTTTTTGTATTTTTAAAAAATCTAGCAAGTGCTTCAGATCTTGCTGGTAATAATATTTTGGAATGAAGTGCCAGGCTAACAATAATTAAGGCCAGTTCATGGCTTGCCTAATACTGGCCTCGAGGCCTCATATGTAATATCCAGCCTCTGTCTCTTCTCCTTTGGGTATCAATGATGTCATTTTACAGATTTTCTTCCATTTACATATATGTCTATGATATAGCGGTATAAATGATATGATTGGAGTAACATCACCCCGTATACCAGAGAGACACAAAAATATTCTATTGGAACACAAAATGCTGACACACATACACCTACACACACGAAATGTTTTCAATTTTCTCCCCAATAACAAATAGGTATTAGGTACATGGGATAAGGAAGAAAAGACAACAAAAGCAATTTCACAATAAAAACTTGACTAAAAGAAGATATTCAAATGAGAGGGGAGATGAGGGGAGACAAATAAGGACATTAGAAATGAATAAAATGACATAGGTACATTATCGGTTTGTGGTATAAAATGACATAGGTACATTCTAGGTAGGTATGTGGTATAAAGTGACATTGGAACATTCTGGGTGTGTGGTATAAAATGACATACATTTTATAGGTATTTGGTATAAAATGTTAAAATGACATTCATTCTAGGTGTTTGATATACCTAAAATGACATCTAGGTACGTTCTCTGTGTGCTGTGTGTGTGGTATAAAATGACATAGGTACATTCTAGGTGTGTGGTGTAAAATGACATAAGTACCTACCATAAGAATAAGTAGGTAGGTACACAGTATTATTTCCAACTGCACTTTGTGATGTAGCTGTAGAAATGCATTTTTTTCATAAACAAGACTTTCATCCTATGATTGTTTTTATCATGTTTTTTCAAGAGCATTCTATTTTTAATCTCTCTAGGTATTTGTTTCTGTTCTTTGATTGATTTCATGTTTATCAATTATTTGCTGATGCTTTTGCTTTCACTTTGCATTTTATTCGATCATGGTTGTGAAGTTCTATTTTTCTAATACCTTTTTCTCCCTCCTTTGTTTTTCTCTTTCCTTTTAATGTCAGCTATTAAGCTGACAAAAACCGGTTGGGTCCTATGATTGTTTTTATCATGTTTTTTAAGAGCATTCTATTTTTAATCTCTCTCGGTATTTGTTTCTGTTCTTTGATTGATTTCATGTTTATCAATTATTTGCTGATGCTTTTGCTTTCACTTTGCATTTTATTCGGTCATGGTAGTGAAGCTCAAAAGATAAAGGTCCACTTCCAAACCCTATCGTTATATTAATTCCTTGTTGATTCCTATAGAGTATAGCCTATCAGCGAAGTTTGAACTGATTCAATAGGTATTCGTACGTACTTGGTAACAACTGACTCGTCTGACAAACAACAGGCCCTGGATTTGAATCTCGGTCGAGGCAAAGGCTCCTAATTCTTAGAGCTTTTGTGAAGCTCAAAAGATAAAGGTCCACTTCCAAACCCTATCGTTAGAATAATTCCTTGTTGATTCTTATAGCCTATCAGCGAAGTTTGAACTGATTAAATAGGTACTCGTACGTACCTACTTGGTAACAACTGACTCGTCTGACAAACAACAGGCCCTGGATTTGAATCTCGGTCGAGGCAAAGGCTCCTAATTCTTAGAGCTTTACCTAATTATCACGTTAGTTGTTCATGTATCATCCCTGTAGGCATTTATTTAACTCGTGTGATCCAGACCTTCAAACAGTTCAAACAATAGTTCAAGATACAAGGGCAAATAATTATCTCTCTCCTCCTCCCCCTTCCCCTTCTCTCCCTCCCCCTTCTCTCCCTCTCCCTCCTCTCCCTCCTCCTTCCCCTTCCTCTTCTCTCCCTCTCCCCCTAATCCTCCCCCTCCTACTACTCTCTTACTCTCCCGAAATTATATCTTGGCGAACTGCCACTCCCATTGATTGATACTGATGTTTTTTGATGTGAGTGATGTGTATTGATGTTCAAGTATGAATTCAATGTATCTATTGATCTACAATCCTACACTATGTATGGTACTTATAGGTATGTATGAAGATTCTACATACATTTAGGCATTTAAACTATTTATGTATTGAAAATTGAAATATGTAGATACATTTATGTATTCTCTCTTACCTACCGTAGATATAGGTTCCTGTACAATTCTACACTATGTATGGTATAGGTATGTATGAAGATTCTACATACATATAGGCATTTAAACTATTTATGTATTGAAAATTGAAATATGTAGATACATTTATGTATTCTCTCTTACCTACCGTAGATATAGGTTCCTATAACCTACATACGGAATGCATCTTTCTATACTCGGGATGTAAAATAATGTACCCACTATGCACTCGTATCTTTAGCCGAGCCACTTAATAGTGGAATCTTCAATTTGGCACACTCTGGGGCATTTACCCCTAGACCTAATTCTCAGAAAGGAGCTACCTACGTACCTTTTTTATGATCCCCTTGAAAGGAATGGGTTCAATTCCCTGCTCGGATTAGATAGTCAAGGACAAGATCTGTTTTCGTTCTTGAAAGTTCCTGTCTGAGCAGAAAACGGCGCACATCTTGTGTGCATACCATATACGGAAATCATCGGATACTGCATACTGCCCTTTTAAGAGTCAGGCTAATAAACGAAGTATTATCTGCAGGCCTGAACTAAACGCTTCAGCAACTTTATACCTAGATTTATAGATAGTCAAGGACAAGATCTGTTTTTCGTCCTTGAAAGTTTCTGTCTGAGCAGAAAACTGCGCACATCTTGTGTGCATACCACACGGAAATCATCGGATACTGCATACTGCCCTTTTAAGAGTCAGGCTAATAAACGAAGTATTATCTGCAGGCCTAAACTAAACGCTTCAGCAACTTTCAAGGGCTCTTCTCAATAGCCCTCATTGGTTGCGCAGCGACCTTTGAAAGCCATTCATTTTCCCCACAGCATAACGCTTGGCTGGCACTGGAAGGGAGTGAAGGGATAATTATAGTTGGTAGGGAAATGACTCATTTTTACCCTCAGGAAATTCCTCCCAGTTCCATATGTGCGAGGACTCAAATCAATTTCCATCTAAGCCTATAAAACTATACTAAGTCAGGGCCGTATCCAGGATTTTGTCGAGGTGGGGCCCGAGGGTCCAAAAGTGATGTACCGAGGGGGGTGGATGCTCCAAATTTTCGGAGTCTGGCCCCCTGTACAAGAGAAAAATGGAGCTCGAGGGGAGGGGGGTCTGGGCCCCTTCGGCCCCCCTACATACGGCCTTGGCTGGAGTAAATAGAGAGGGGAATTATTGTTATTGCTCGGGAAACGCGACGTATTATACTGAGAGCTTTGCGTAATTGATTTTCAATTCAAAACCTATTTATGTACTGTATTATATTGTGCACCATCTGTACCTTAGACATGTTGATAATAAATGTGTAACATGTAACGTATTTATTAACATAGGTAGGTATATTGTATTGTTGTGAACATTAAGATATGTTTTGTTGTTCAAAATCATGAGTGTTATTATGATACTACTGTCCGATCTAACATCATTAGGATTAATTAATTTATGAGTAGATAACTTCCTACGCGTATTTCTCATTATTAATATTGTCCATCATTTGTATTTCATTTTTGTTGAATTCGTCCTGTATACTTTTCCAAAACATGGCGCATGTAAACACCACCCTTTCAAAAAGACAACTAATACCTACCTAATAATAGAATAATAATGTAGTTTTATCATATCATAAAAAACAACATAAGGACGTGAAGTTTTCATAAAGAGGGAACTTCAAAGGAAAGGAAAATCATTTTGTCATATTTCCATTATTCCATTCCCTGTGGACATGAATAATATGGATAGTAATTTGATTATACAGATTACATCGTTATTTTTCAGTGGTTCGTAAAATCAAAGCTAGTATAATGTTGTATGACATACAATAGACCTAATAATGTAGACAGCAACTGTTCTGGATGATGCAATAAAATTTTGGTGATTTGTTAGTCAAATTAGTTCAGAAAAACCTATCATTCTAATCAAAAATAAACATGGATTTGGTTATAAAACTCCTTGACTAATCAAACCATATAGAGATGACCAAAATACCTAATGTTAGATAGCTAGAGATAATATGGATAGTAATTTGATTATACAGATTACATCGTTATTTTTCAGTGGTTCGTAAAATCAAAGCTAGTATGAAGTTGTATGACATACAATAGACATTACATACCTAATAATGTAGACAGCAATTGTTCTGCATGATGCAATAAAATTTTGGTGATTTGTTAGTCAAATTAGTTCAGAAAGACTTATCATTCTGATCAAAAATAAACATGGATTTGGTTATAAAACTCCTTGACTAATCAAACCATATAGAGATGACCAAAATACCTAATGTTAGATAGCTAAAAAGTTGCAGTATTTTTAAGAAAGAGGGGGAGAAATGAATTGTACAAAATGTGTACATTTTACCTACCTACATAGGTAAAATGTACATAGGCCCTAAATCGCCTTCGGTCCGGAGTCTCCTGCTGCATCCCCCCTTACATATAGAGGCAGGTACCTACTTTTATATGTTAAACAGAATTTCTTTTTGTTCTTTCTCGTGTAAATTCATTTTCCTCTTGTATTGTTACCCACTCGTATATTTACTAATCGCCATTTTCCTGAACAGTCAATAAATAATATTCTGGGTTACTTAGCAAACACGCTACAAGACGATTTTATTAGCATAGCAGGGAAAGTCTTTGCCGTGGCTCTGTTGTTTGAAGTGATGACTAGCGTTTTGGCATTGTTTTCTCGCTATGGGGGGTACGAAGAGGATGCAACCTGCGGATGCGGCAGTGAGCAGACGCATGAACATCTCCTGGTATGCGGCCAAATGAAGATGACATGCACTCGCGCAGATCTCCTTGCGGCAAATGAGAGGGCAATTTATGTCTCAAATTACTGGGGGAAGAAAGATTTGATGAGAAAGAAAGTAAGTAAGTAATACCTACACGGAAAGTAAGTAAGTACCTACATAGGTTTAAGTACCTATAGGTGCACTCTAGTTAGCTCCTCGAAGGTACTTAAAATTCAGCAATTAATTAAAGTTCCAACTGAATGAGGATCCAACAAAAGAAACTGTGAATTCTCTTACTTGAGAAGACTGAAATACAAATGCTACAAATAAACTTTCCTAAATAGTTCATCGGGGACATTTTCAGCATGATTTTTCAGCTCCTTGTTCTACGTTTCAGAATTCAGAGTAAACTGACTAGAATTTAAATTAAAAAAAAAAAAATGTTTCAAAGGAGAAGAATAATTTTAACTTTTTCGAAAATTCCTTTCGTTTCAAAAGAAATCATGAAGTTTCTTCTTTTTCGGTTTCTCCTCCCTGAAAATTGAAATAAATAAACTTTCGTTTTTAGAACGAGAACGTTTCCTTCTTCTCCTCCTCCTCTTCTGGATAAAATTCCTACTTAATTTGGAATCATGAGGGATTTTGGGTCCAGAAGAACGTCCTTGGGGAGCTAAATGCCTCGCAGAAATTGATAGTGCTAATATCTAAAGATAAATCTTCGATGAATATTTAGGTAAGTAAAGTATAAATTCTCACTAAAAATAAGTGCCTTTGATATTTATAGTTAAGTATTTTAGTGACATCCACACTAATATTCGTAATAAGAAATGTGATTCCGTCACATCCACTGATAATAAAGAAGTATCCATAAATAAGCTGAACACCTGGGCCTACCAGTAACAGATGGGGATGGAAGAACCTGATGGGACTTTGGCTACTACAACAACAACAGTAAAGTAAAAATGTAGTTATACCTACCTAATGTACATATTTACCTATTCATATTTATGTGTGGAAATGTAATTTCGACACATCCACCACCAGTGATCTGTGAATATTGAGATGTGTAATTTTGTCGCATCCACTAATATTTAAGTTACCTAGCGGTACCTAATCTTTAGTTCACCCTGTAATGAAATAAGAAAAGAGACAACACACACTCACAAGTCTGTTGTAATCATGACAATCTCTTTATCTAACACACACAACACGAGGAAAATCTTTCCCAAATTACAAGAGAATCTGGAAGAAAGAAAGAGGAGAAAATTACAAGACACCGAAAATTGGAAGGAAAAAAACTCACACAAAAAATATTGTAAAGAAAATAATGAACAAAAATTGATCATATCTCAGGATCGGTTTAGATTTTCGCAAAATCCTTTCTTATTGCACACCTAGACCATAAAACCAAACAACCTTTGGACTGACACTTTGACGATTTTTCCTTGTTTGTTTCACGATAAGTGCGAAAGAACTGAAGAGCTCTGTGCGTCTTAGTTAACTCTCGGAACGGTTTGTTCGATTCGTATTTTTTTTTATCACTATGCCGGTCACTCACGGTAAAACCTTAGATCCAGGTCTGAAAGAGCATGGAACGTGTGTGGCGGAAAAAGCTTCAGAGCTAGACTTGTCAGACCGTCTGAGAGACCTCTTTCCGCCATACAGGTGTTTGGGTCTGTCAGACCTAGGTCTGAGCGTGAGTGACCGGCATTCGATTTCGGACACTGGCCATTAAAGAAATACCTACGTAGGTGGCTGATGGTAGGTTCGATGATAAGAAATGTGTTTGTGAGATCGAATTGAGTTCATTATCGATGAAAGTGTTTTATGCATAAATTCGCACAAAATGAACTCAGAGCTTCTAAATCCAATTATTCACAGATAATGTAATATTTCGCTATACCTACCTATTCTTTTTTCTCGTTGGGCACCATCTGTACCTTAGACATGTTGATAATAAATGTGTAACATGTAACGTATTTATTAACATAGGTACCTATATTGTATTGTTGTGAACATTAAGATATGTTTTGTTGTTCGAAATCATGAGTGTTATCACAATACTACTGTCCGATCTAACATCATTAGGACCCATGATCACTGCTTTCTGGGAACCCATTTCTGGTGCTATTGTGAACTTCCGATTTTTCCACTTCCACAATTCCAGTTCAGCTTGTCTCCTCAACTTCCCACGCCTGGGTCTGACGGCGCAAAGCTCATCATGATTAAATTTTTCATAAATATCCCTCATGCTGTCTCCTGTTTAATATCCCCAGGTGTCATGGGTTGGTAATTTTCTCTCCCTCCGTCCCCCGTTCGTTCCTCTTCTCTTTTGTCATCAATCAAAAAGAAAGGAAAGAAGAAAGTTATTTCTTGATTTTTCTTGCCTTCCAATTTTGTTACCTAGTCGGTAGGTTTTTTTTAGAGAACTGTGCCAATGTGTGATCTCACATGGCTTTCTCGTAATGTAGGGAGAGTAAGTAGGACAAGGCACCTACTGGCACATGTAGATTTGAAAGGCTATTTACAAGTAAATTCAGTAGCAGAAGCAGACAAAATTTTATTTTTACGATCGTAAAGAAAAAGTTAATTGAATACTTATTCAAAGTGTAAAATACTATTGAAACATAGTTTAAATTATTATTTTTACTTATACTTATTCAGGTTTAAAATAATTAATAAATATAATTGAAATTGGGAGGGAGATGGTGTTTGAAAGTTCAAAATGTGACATTGAAAACGGTATTTTATACCTATTTGTCCTATTACCCTCCATTAGTTTGTGTGTAGATAATTTCAATTTAACTAATTAATCAAAGTAGTTAATTAATTTCATTCTAATCTTTATTATACCTAATTAATAAGATTCACTCGTTATAATATTTAAGTGTTTTTTTTTTTTTTTTAGAAAATAGTTGGGCAGTTTTTATTCCTTTAGTTTCATAAAAGTTAAAAGTGTTATTTTATCATTAATTAGCAAATTCTAAAAGTGTAAAATTTAATTCAATATCTAGTTAATTAAATACGTTGATATTTAATTGTTGAGTTTTGTAAATAAATTAACCATGTCTGACACAAACACTGTTATTGAAGGATCGGTCAAGTTCAGGGATGGAAAAAAGGTAAGTTTGAAACTTTGGCAACCCCATTAATTCAGTACGATTACCTATTCCAAATTTTGAACTTCATGTTTTTGTGTTCCAATGGTCGTCATTCCAAAAAAATACGTTTATGAACATTTTCCTTAGGTAGGTACCTATTCTGTTTTCGTAACACTAATCCTGCGACACAAACAGGTGAATCCCGTTCTTGTAGGTAACATAATACAAGAGATAATAGGATATGTTCTAACTCTTATCTCATTAGAGCTCATCTCATCCAGTAATGAGGAGCAAAAGGTTGAGGGCATCGGAAACGACTCAAGTGCTTTCCGCTCAAAGGGGTTTTCAGACTGCACAATCGTTTTCAACCCCTTTGTGAAAGCTTTCTCCGTTTTCGTAATTCCGTAGAATGGGTAGGTAACACTAATCCTGCGACACAAACAGGTGAATCCCGTTCTTGTAGGTAACATAATACAAGAGATAATAGGATATGTTCTAACTCTTATAACCATACATGACAGTAGTTAGTGGTGCTTCTCAGGGCTCCTACATTACTCCTTCAAGTTTCCTTAGAGATAATCATACCTGTGTCTTAAGTGTACTCGGATAAAGGATTGGATTACATCCTGAATTGAGTTTTACAATGGGGTCAAGTACTTGATAAGAATGATAAGCTGTGTCTTAAGTGTACTCGGATAAAGGATTGGATTACATCCTGGATTGAGTTTTACAATGGGGTCAAGTACTTGATAAGAATGATAAGCTGATAAGACGACGTGTTGTCCTGTTTTAATCTCAGTCTGTCGTATCTTGATAATCATCTTGGAATGTCAGAATTGTTTTTTTTTCTGATCTTTGTTTTGGAAATGTGAAACTCGTTCAAGCAAGAAACCACCGTGTCTGGAGGAGCAGCTTCAAATACCCTCATAGTGGTGCTTCTCAGGGCTCCTACATTACTCCTTCAAGTTTCCTTAGAGATAATCATACCTGTGTCTTAAGTGTACTCGGATTAGAGTTCTGCTGAAATATACGATTCTGGAGTGTATTTTGCCCTTTAACAACCTCATGGATAATTAGAGTTCTGCTGAAATATACGATTCTGGAGTGTATTTTGCCCTTTAACAACCTCATGGATTCGCATATGCATTTCCAAAGCCATTATTCTTGTTAATGGGGGTTACAAACATCTCCTCCCCTTGTGCCTAGGTCAGGAAAACTTTTCACTAGGCCTTTCACTGCCCCTGGTAAAAAGTGGGGACTGAGGTATTTCTGCTACCTAGATTTATAGATAGTGACCCCCGCCTTCACTATGCAAGTATTAAGGGTGTTTTTAGCGAAACTGTAATAAAGGGTTAACTTTTTTGTATTTTTAAAAAATCTAGCAAGTGCTTCAGATCTTGCTGGTAATAATATTTTGGAATGAAGTGCCAGGCTAACAATAATTACTTTCCCATGTTTTATTTTATCAAAGAAATAGCTTTATGAGGACAGGTTGGTTTCAGATGGTTTTGTTTTCCTATTTCTCTTCTAGGTACTCTCAGGGACTCAGGTTCGAGCTTTCTTCCACAATTATGAAAAAATTTCCGTTTTTGGCAGTGTACCTTATTATGTTAGTAGTCAGAGCATTCTCAGAAGTACCTACCATGTGACTGATGTAACTGAAGATTGTAAACCCCCGCCTTCACTATGCACGTATGAAGGGTGTTTTTAGCCAAACTGTAATAAAGGGTTAACTTTTTTTGTATTTTTAAAAAATCTAGCAAGTGCTTCAGATCTTGCTGGTAATATTATTTTGGAATGAAGTGCCAGGCTAACAATTAGAGTTCTGCTGAAATATACGATTCTGGAGTGTATTTTGCCCTTTAACAACCTCATGGATTCGCATATGCATTTCCAATGCCATTATTCTTGTTAATGGGGGTTACAAACATCTCCTCCCCTTGTGCCTAGGTCAGGAAAACTTTTCACTAGGCCTTTCACTGCCCCTGGTAAAAAGTGGGGACTGAGGTATTTCTGCTACCTAGATTTATAGATAGTCAAGGACAAGATCTGTTTTTCGTCCTTGAAAGTTTCTGTCTGAGCAGAAAACTGCGCACATCTTGTGTGCATACCATTGGGGCATTTACCCCTACACCTAATTCTCAGAAAGGAGCTACCTACGTACCTTTTCTATGATCCCCTTGAAAGGAATGGGTTCAATTCCCTGCTTGGATTAGATAGTCAAGGATAAGATCTGTTTTCGTCCTTGAAAGTTCCTGTCTGAGCAGAAAACGGCGCACATCTTGTGTGCATACCATACGGAAATCATCGGATACTGCATACTGCCCTTTTAAAAGTCAGGCTAATAAACGAAGTATTATCTGCAGGCCTAAACTAAACGCTTCAGCAACTTTCAAGGGCTCTTCTCAATAGCCCTCATTGGGTTACAATACTGAAGTGGAGCACAACTCATTTATTGTTTGTAAACTTTTTAATGCAGCTTCGTGTTCCATTTCTGTCTTGTCACTCACTCAGTAAGTTCAAGTGTTCCCGTGGATTCAACAGTAAAAGGGAAGTTGGTATCCTCTCATTATACTTGGTTATATTCGTCAATCTCTTGTCTGGCCGACTTGAGTCAATATGGACTTTCAAGAGATATTCTTGTGCGTACAAAATAGCATGAACAAATTGGCATTCCAATAGGTATCACTTTTCTCAGTGGTGATTGATATGGGAACGCGTTCCATATTAATTACATGTGTGCTCGGGTAGATACACCTACTTTGTGCAATGATCCTTCGATAACTTCGATTCGGGATCCTGCTACATAGGTAGAATAGTAGATTATTGTGTATATTGTATATCAATAGGCATTAGCTACTTACCTATACCGTACACTATCTGTACCAGATAGTGTGCGGTTCCCGCTCAGATGTTAATGGGGTTACTCTGATTTTATCGATTTGTTCAATACAGGAATCCTTGTCACTCACATGTTCCATTAGAGCAGAGGAAACCTCTAGGTAGGTACCTACGGTTTTGATTTTTCGAACTCCAGCTGCATTGTCAAGATTCTTGGTGATACCTTTACAATTTCTTTGGTTCTACTTAAATAGATTTCGTCCACATTTACTTGGAGAAGAAATTTGAGACTTGTTGAAGCGGTGTGTCTAGCTATTGAAATGGAGGGGTTTCTTCTCAAATTTTCCTCCATTGAATGATAAAGTAAATAGATAATAGCATATTGTATGTCTTATTAGGAACCGCTTGTATTTTCGGTTGGTAACACGATCACCTTACTGGTCCGTGTTGCCATTAAGTTGGCAGGTTCACGATGTAGTTTGTCTTGTTTAAGAAGCTGTGGAGCTCTTTGATCTGCCAGGTCAAAGGACTCTGCATATTTTGGAGTTGCTACGTTGCCGAGTGTAACTGTTTGCTGTGTTTTGAGGTCGTTCTAGGAATGAAGTAAGTCTGCTCGGGACGTGGAGCTCTTTGATCTGCCAGGTCAAAGGACTCTGCATATTTTGGAGTTGCTACCTTGCCGAGTGTTACTGTTTGCTGTGTTTTGAGGTCGTTCTAGGAATGAAGTAAGTCTGCTCGGGACATTAGTACACAGTGGGAGTTATTTTCAGAAGTTTTTGCAATCGCATGTGACAATAACAAAGTCAATCATGACTCATGGTTTGTCGTCGGTTTGTCTGTCTTGATCTAAATAAAACACTTCTGTGAACACATCATCACCACAATACAACATAGGTCATTTCTTTTTTCATGTAATAATATTTATACTTGAGACGAGACTTTCGGTCTATACAGGGTGGTTTAGTTTTGACCTTTTATTAACAATGCATGAGGTTGACATGAAGTTGTACCTATATCCCCGAAATGAGTAGATCACACATCTTTGGAGAGAGACAAATAACCAGAATCAACGTTAATACCAAAATATTTTGACAAAATCGCAGTGACTTCAACCATTTGACTTTCATTTCTGATGATAATTTTCATCAATGTGATGAAACTGTTGATCTGGAATAGCTGGAAGATTTGGATATCCCAGAAAAGTATACCAGTATTGCTAGTGCTCAGGGTGATTATATCCAAAGTTTGCATGGTGCACCGATTGATAACAATTGATATTTGATATTGAACACCCTGTATTATTAAAGTCAAGAATGATGAATGCACTCAGATATGTCGTCCCCATACCCAATCCCATAAAAGTTAACATTAGAATATTTATGACTGCCACGGTAGACAATAATACGGAGCAGAATATCTGTGATGTACCGAATAAAACAGACTCTCCAAACAGTCCAAACCATTGTTAGATATTTAGTATAGGTCGGTAACAATCCAAGGTGCTGACATTACTGGAAATAGGGAGGGGGAGAGAGAGAGAGAGAGAGAGAGAGTTCAAACCACCAACCTCTTCCTCTTTGTTGGGAGGTAAGAGCCGCACAGCCACATTTTCAACCATTAGACCATTACCTGGTCTTGTAGTTATTAGATTGCAAGATATTAAAAATATAACGACATGAAAATATGTATATCAACATTACAGAACTACAGTAGTACTTATACAGACTGCGACTGCCTGTGGATATCTGTAGATATCATCAAGGTCGAGGTTTTCTATAAAAACATAAGATGTGGTCTGCATTTCCCTTTCATCCTGCGGTCACAATATTATTCTAATAATGCAATTCGTAGCCCTCCAGTCATTCAGTTTTCTTTTGATAAATATGTATTAAACATAGACACAAATATTATTTTAAACATTATGCTATTATAATATTTTTTACTAAAATGAGAGATACAAATAAATATGTACACTTACAAGTTATAACTGCAGTATATTAACAACAGTTCAAACCACCAACCTCTTTGTTGGGAGGTAAGAGCCGCACAGCCACATTTTCAACCATTAGACCATTACCTGGTCTTGTAGTTATTAGATTGCAAGATATTAAAAATATAACGACATGAAAATATGTATATCAACATTACAGAACTACAGTAGTACTTATACAGACTGCGACTGCCTGTGGATATCTGTAGATATCATCAAGGTCGAGGTTTTCTATAAAAACATAAGATGTGGTCTGCATTTCCCTTTCATCCTGCGGTCACAATATTATTCTAATAATGCAATTCGTAGCCCTCCAGTCATTCAGTTTTCTTTTGATAAATATGTATTAAACATAGACACAAATATTATTTTAAACATTATGCTATTATAATATTTTTTACTAAAATGAGAGATACAAATAAATATGTACACTTACAAGTTATAACTGCAGTATATTAACAACTAATTGATTTCATGTCGCAACTCTTTGGTAGGTAGAATACCTACACGCCTATCTATTGGAAAACAAATTGTGTGAAGTGTGTTGGAGAAAATAATGCTAAAATGTTAGCTTTTCAAATTGCTACACGTACGCTTTTAGGACCGTCAATTTTCCAATCAAGATTCAAATGCTTCATTTGCATTTCAATGAATTCGCCTTGAATACTAATATGCCTATGTCCATTATATCATGGGACCAATTCTAGTCAAATTCTTGTGCGTACTAAATAGCATGAACAAATTGGCATTCCAATAGGTATCACTTTTCTCAGTGGTGATTGATATGGGAACGCGTTCCATATTAATTACATGTCTCTGTACTTTGCCTATGTCCATTATATCATGGGACCAATTCTAGTCAAATTCTTGTGCGTTCAAAACAGCATCAACAAATTGGTATCACTTATCTCAGTGGTGATTGATATGGGAACGCGTTCCATATTAATTACATGTGTTCTGCTCTTGCTAACATCTACATGTATTGTATGTCTTATTAGGAACCGCTTGTATTTTCGGTTGGTAACACGATCACCTTGCTGGTCCGTGTTGCCATTAAGTTGCCAAGTTCACGATGTAGTTTGTCTTGTTTGGTGTCTTGTTAAAGAAGCTGTCTGGCTCTTTGATCTGCCAGGTGCTAGGTCAAAGGACTCGGCATATTTTGAACTTGCTACGTTGCTGTGTGTAGGTAACTGTTTGATGTCTTTTGAGGTCGTTCTAGGAATGAAGTAGGTATCTGTTTATAGTGGAAGTAACCCGATAGAAGGCAGATTGGTAACATGAATGTTGGGTGAACTTTCTTACCACTTGATTTTGCATTATTTATTTTGTAATCTGAACTTACTGCTACCTCGCCTCGTGGTGTTCAAATTCAGCCCAATACCACAAAATCACAAATTCTGACAAAGAGTGCTCGGGTAGATACACCTACTTTGTGCAATGATCCTTGGATAACTTCGATTCGGGATCATGCTACATAGGTAGAATAGTAGATTATTGTGTATATTGTATATCAATAGGCATTAGCTACTTACCTATACTTACTGTACCAGATAGTGTACGGTTCCCGCTCAGATGTTAATGGGGTTGCTCTGATTTTATCGATTTGTTCAATACAGGAATCCTTGTCACTCACATGTTCCATCAGAGCAGAGGAAACCTCTAGGTATCTACGGTTTTGATTTTTCGAACTCCAGCTGCATTGTCAAGATTCTTGGTGATACCTACCTTTACAATTTCTTTGGTTCTACTTAAATAGATTTCGTCCACATTTACTTGGAGAAGAAATTTGAGACTTTTTACAATTCCTTTGAGTTGAAGCGGTGTGTCTAGCTATTGAAATGGAGGGGTTTCTTCTCAAATTTTCCTCCATTGAATGATAAAGTAAATAGATAATAGCATGTTGTTTTTTTCTGATCTTTGTGTTGGAAATGTGAAACTCGTTCAAGCAAGAAACCACCGTGTCTGGAGGAGCAGCTTCAAATACCCTCATTATCATATCATTCATCTGTTTGGTTTTGAGTTTTTGTCTTATTAAGCTGCTACCTATGTATCTGTTTATAGTGGAAGTGGAAGTAACCCGATAGAAGGCAGATTGGTAACATGAATGTTGGGTGAACTTTCTTACCACTTGATTTTGCATTATTTGTAATCTGAACTTACTGCTACCTCGCCTCGTGGTGTTCAAATTCAGCCCAATACCACAAATTCTGACAAAGAGTGCTCGGGTGTATATTCGAATGAAAACAACATAAGGTGAGCACAAGAACCCGCCATATACCATATCAAACACACTTACCGTATATTTTAAGCGACCTTCCGTCGTTTGTGAATACCTCTTGACTAATGGTTTTCTGGAAAATAATGACTGAAGCGTAACCAGGGGCCCCAGACGAGTTATAGGCTTGGAACAAATTATATTTGCTTGTTTTGATGGGGAATACCGTCTGAGTTTCCTCTGCTATACCTACATGCTGATTTATTTCGCCAATTAAGTGTTATTATACTTACGTATGTTTGCAAATTATCGGACTCGCCGATCTATCTTTATTGTCGAGGAAAAAAAGTAGTCGCGCAGTTCTGGGAAAAGTGACACAGTGGTCATTTCCGAGTGATGTGTTCTAGTACTGACCATGACATGTTTTCCCTCATTACAGATACCTACATGCTGATTTATTTCGCCAATTAAGTGTTATTATACGTATGTTTGCAAATTATCGGACTCGCCGATCTATCTTTATTGTCAAGGAAAAAAAGAAGTCGCGCAGTTCTGGGAAAAGTGACACAGTGGTCATTTCCGAGTGATGTGTTCTAGTACTGACCATGACATGTTTTCCCTCATTAGTATTGTTTTTTTTTTTCTGATCTTTGTTTTGGAAATGTGAAACTCGTTCAAGCAAGAAACCACCGTGTCTGGAGGAGCAGCTTCAAATACCCTCACAGTTACAATGCTGAAGTGGAGCACAAGCCATTCATTGTTTGCAAAGTTTTTAATGCAGCTTCGTGTTCTATTTCTGTCTTGTCACTCACTCAGTAAGTTCAAGTGTTCCCATAGTATTCTGGGAAAAGTGACACAGTGGTCATTTCCGAGTGATGTGTTCTAGTACTCTGACCATGACATGTTTTCCCTCATTACAGTTACAATACTGAAGTGGAGCACAACCCATTCATTGTTTGCAAAGTTTTTAATGCAGCTTCGTGTTCTATTTCTGTCTTGTCACTCACTCAGTAAGTTCAAGTGTTCCCATAGTTTCAACAGTAAAAGGGAAGTTGGTATCCTCTCATTATACTTGGTTATATTCGTCAATCTCTTGTCTGGCCGACTTGAGTCAATATGGAGTTCTGGGAAAAGTGACACAGTGGTCATTTCCGAGTGATGTGTTCTAGCACTCTGACCATGACATGTTTTCCCTCATTACAGTTACAATACTGAAGTGGAGCACAACCCATTCATTGTTTGCAAACTTTTTAATGCAGCTTCGTGTTCTATTTCTGTCTTGTCACTGACTCAGTAAGTTCAAGTGTTCCCATGGTTTCAACAGTTGTTGGAAAATGAATTTCAGCCAGTTGTTGTGTAGTACCATCATTCCACAATATACTTTCAGTCTGACTTTTTCTCTCTTGTACAAAATAATAGCATCCAAATGTTTACCTAACCTACCTTTACATTCTTTAATATCCCATGCACAACGCGATCTTACACCAGTTCCCGTCTCGCGTACAAACCTCATGTCTTTGAAGTGTCAATTTACATTGTTTAAGAAACAAATTTTGAACAAGTAACGGAAATTTATTTCAGTATTTTCTTCTCCTTTGTTGTTGCAGAAAACCGTGTAGAATGGAGTTGTTCAACATTATTCTTCGCTCTCTTTTATTTAAATATTTCAGACTTCCAGAATAACGATTGCAATTTTATACTTTCACGGTGCAGTGGTTGTTCAACATTATTCTTCGCTCTCTTTTATTTAAATATTTCAGACTTCCAGAATAACGATTGCAATTTTATACTTTCACGGTGCAGCTTCATTTTTTGTTCGCAAAGTTTGGGTTCTCTATTATTCCCTTTGATATGTTTTGCCGTTTCCAATAGAATTATACTGATGCATGGGGATTTCCCTCCTTCTTTGTATCTTTGCCAAATATAGAACATGGAATGCATCTACCTGTGTTGCAATTTGTCTCTGTTCCTTTATTACGTAATCCAGCTCACCTCTGTGCTCTTTGATTACTCGGATTTTCCAAATACCTATGACATGTCGATATGTCATACATATTTAGGAACTCCTAGTCGCTTTCTCTTTAGACGCCCTAATACAGCGTTAGTTGTTCCAATTTTCCCCATCTCTTTCTCGTATAAATTCATTTTCCTCTTGTATTGTTACCCAGTCGTATATTTACTAATCGCCATTTTCCTGAACAGTCAATAAATAATATTCCGGGTTACTTAGCAAACACGCTACAAGACGATTTTATTATTATTAGCATAGCAGGGAAAGTCTTTGCCGTGGCTCTGTTGTTTGAAGTGATGACTAGCGTTTTGGCATTGTTTTCTCCTTACCTACCTTTTGAATTTACATTGTTTGCTTTTTTGTTAGCTATTGAGTTTTCATTCCCAGTGTTTATTCTGCTGTTCTCTTCTTTTCCTCCTCTTGTAAGTTGTCCCGACTTCCGCCTTAATATTTTCATTTTGATAATTCAGTCATTAGTTGTGTGTCTTTTTTGTTTGCTATTGAGTTTTCATTCCCAGTGTTTATTTTGCTGTTCTCTTCTTTTCCTCCTCTTGTAAGTTGTCCCGACTTCCGCCTTAATATTTTCATTTTGATAATTCAGTCATTAGTTGTGTGCTGACAGTGTCATTTCTCTTTTCATAAATCATTTCTCCCGAGCTCCCAGGGGCGTTCATTGGCGAGTTCTAAGACTGCTTCACTCATGAAATGGAAAACGGAGAGTTTTCCAGTTTAAATTTATTAGTCCTTCTGAAATAGTGGTCCCGGAGTGCGAGAGTAGAACTTGACTCACAAAGAATTTACATCAAAATATGCTCAGCAATCTCTTCTGGAAGTTCTGGATCAGTAAAGAGATGGGTATAAGGATAGTCCGTGTTCTTTGGGTCAACTTTTTAGTTCAGCAAAAGGTCTGAAGTCTGAACTGATAATCCATGATCAGTTCTAAGACTGCTTCACTCATGAAATGGAAAACGGAGAGTTTTCCAGTTTAAATTTATTACTCCTTCTGAAATAGTGGTCCCGGAGTGCGAGAGTAGAACTTGACTCACAAAGAATTTACCTCAAAATATGTTCAGCAATCTCTTCTGGAAGTTCTGGATCAGTAAAGAGATGATCTCTATTTTCTTCACGAAGAAAATTCCCCAGTTATTCCAGAACATCATTGACAGATTCTACTTACATGTACCTATTGTAGGTATTTGATCTTTCGTTGTAATTTGAATCTATTTGTAGTAAGCTTTGGCCTAAAATACCAACTAGCTAACTATTCAGGTACAAGGCTAGTTATGTCTACACCTGAACCATGGACTACGGTCACTATATAGATTGTACAACCATGCCGGTTACCTGGTTCTCTCGAAACACTTTACATTCTTCTGATAATAAATCTCCTAGTGAATAATATATCAATTACATGTACCTATTGTAGGTATTTGATCTTTCGTTGTAATTTGAATCTATTTGTAGTATTGCAGTACTTAAGCTTTGGCTTAAAATACCAACTAGCTAACTATTCAGGTACAAGGCTAGTTATGTCTATACCTGAACCATGGACTACGGTCACTATGTAGATTGTACAACCATGCCGGTTACCTGGTTCTCTCGAAACACTTTACATTCTTCTGATAATAAATCTCCTAGTGAAT
>NW_007379834.1:0-37972 GCF_000475195.1 Diaphorina citri
TCTCTCTGTCCTTCTGTACTTGTCTTTATCTAGTTTCAGTGCTGAAAGGTTACTTGATGATATGTGACAGGAGAGAGAGAAAGAGAGAGATAAAAATGGTCGGGCTCCGCCCTTTTGATGACAATGACAAGTCATTAAATAAAAATACAGTCTGAGAGAGAGAGAGGGAGAGAGAAAGAGAGAGGGATAGAGAGAGAAAGAGTGAAAGACAAGGACAAAGAGAGGGAGAAGAATGGAAGTCTAGGATTTGGGAAAAGAGAGAGAAACGAATATCTCGTCATAATTTTATTCTTAGTGTTCTGAAATTTCAGACTCTTACAATAACAAGGGGTCAGAAATACGAACATACCTACATTTATTATGTAGTTATAGTAAGCAGATACATACATAGTCGGAATTTGAGAATAAGAGTAGGTATGTAGTTACTATATTAAATTAGGAGAACTGTACATGTACATACTTACATACATGAAAAAAAGAAACATTCCCCTTTTTACTTTCTATTACTACAGTATAGCGAGCTATACTAGTAATGAAAGTATTGCAATCGGTCCAAATTCTCAAAATCGGGAAATGGTTGGAAATATGCGTTTTGGGATCTTCTGATGTCAAAAAAGTGGTTTTTAGCCCATGGTCTGTACGTACGTATGTACGTACGTAACGTATGTACTACAGGTTTAAATGGGAAAAAGTAAAAAGTTGTATACAAAATATCTCAAAAACGGTTTGTCGTAAAGCGATTAAATTTGGTATGATATCCCGGTATGGTCCAAGGACGCGACTGTAATAATTTGGTAAAAATCGGATAGTCACCCATCCATATGTTAACCAATGTAATTGTTACTTAACCCTTATTTCGTGGAAAAGGTTGAAATGTAGTTTACAAATGTGACAAGGGTGCAACTCAAAACTCGTTTGGTTTAGATAAGTGCTGCGGTTGGCGGTATATTGACCGCTTTTTGGCGGTTTTTGACGGTTTTCAGCTATACCGACTAAACGGTTAGAGATATTGTAAAAGTTTGGCTATAAGATCAAGAACACCCATGCAATCGGTTCAAATTCTCAAAATCGGGAAATGCTTGGAAATATGCGTTTTGGGATCCTCTGATGTCAAAAAAGTGGTTTTTAGCCCATGGTCTGTACGTACGTAAATGGGAAAAAGTAAAAAGTTGTATACAAAATATCTCAAAAACGGTTTGTTGTAAAGCGATGAAATTTGGTATGATATCCCGGTAAGGTCCAAGGACGCGACTGTAACAATTTGGTAAAAATCGGACAGTCACTCATCCAGATATCAACCAAACGGGGAGCATTTTAAGATAGGAAATTTTTGACCAAAAATGGGCCGCCGCAGGCGATCGATTCTTGGACTTGGAAAATTTTTCAAAAAAAAAAAAAGTTCACTTTTTGGACAGTTTCAAATGAGCCCTTATTACACGGGGAGCATTTTAAGATTTTTTTACCAAAAATCGGACGCCATATAGGTGGCTTGGGACTTGGAAAAATTTTCACTCTTTTTTTAAATACGTATTCCGCAAATGTAATAGAAAGTCGTGTGATGTTCACACCAGATTTTTCTTTCTCTCTTCCTCTCCCTAGACCTTGTGCCTTGAGTAAAACTTTGTAAAGTTATATTGAGCGTGCAGAGAAAAAGATGGAGAACGAAAGATAAAACGAGGAATAGAAAAACAGAGAGAGATAGAGAAAAGCTCTGCAGTATATTTCAAAGTAAAAGAAGGATTAGGTATTTTGTATTTGGAGAGACGAAGAGGAAGAGCGAGAGAGAAAAAGGAGAAGATATTAAATTTGAAAAGCCCTTGCTAACGTTTTCAGGAACTTGGAAATCTCTCTCCCTCACCCTCTCTCTCTCTTTTTCTCTCTCTCCCTCTATCTATCTCGCTCTCTCTCTTTTTCTCTTTCTCTAATCCTATGTGCCAAAAAGATCAAGAAGTATTAAAATGAATCTAGGTACTGCATCTCTCTCACGAGAGAGAGAGAGAAAGAGAGCTTGCAACTGAAAAAGACGCAATTACGTAATTCTGGTCTCAGTTTTGCTTTAAAGTTCTGCTTGCTTCAAGGCCTTTGATTATGATATATTATGATACAAGCAAGGAGATTTATGATTTCAAAGTTGCGGCCGGCGGCGACAGTGGCCACATGGGAGAAGCTGCGACAATTTTGAGTTCTGCAATAATTGTTATAAATTATAAAGTGTGGGAAACAATGATATCCATCTAATACTTGGATTCAAATTATTCAAACGACTAATTTCATAAGTTATGATTATGAACTATGAAGACGTTATTTTGTCATCTCCACCAATATGAGGTACAAAATTATAGGATGTGTCACATTTCCCATCATTTTTTGTAAGCCTAATCAACTTTTCATCTTTTTTTTTACTTAATCACCCTATAGGTATGCCTGTATGATTGTTAGCGTGGGATATACAGTAGGTACCTACACGCATTGGTTACCTGTATTGAAACAGTTTCCATTGAACTTTGAGATTGTGAAATACACGTCATTCCAGTCAATAATTCTATTCTACCTTTGATAACAACTTCTCAGCCTCTATACAGGGTGGTAGCCTATAAAGTATAAACTTAACTTAACTATTAATCCATTGAAATTTTAGAGGAAGAGGATTCAGTTTCTTCTTTAAAAAAGTATGAGTGAATTGAGGTATGCAATTGAAAGTTACGGTTATACATCCGAAGAAAATTTGAAACCAATAAAATCTATACACAAGAGAATTTTGAAGGCCACGTTATATCCTTTTACAACTAAACAGAAAAGAGAAGAATTAATGAAAGAGTATAGAATACTAAATTTTAACAATCTACATAAATTTATAATGATAACAAAACACTATTATGAAGAAATACACAGAGAAGTTCAAGAAACACCATATAATACCAGACATATATATTACACAACACCAGAAAACCGAAACAATTATGGACGAACAACAATTAAGTTTCAAGTACCAAAATTGCTAAATTCAATCCCTAATGAATTAAGGAATATTGAAAACAAAAATAAAATGAAGAAGGAAATACAGAAATATTATTTGGAAAACAACAATGAAATATAGAATCAAGACAGAAGCAAGAATTTTAATGAAATAAATCATTCAAACCGTTCCTGAAAAGTACCATTGGGGGTACTTATATAGGAACAAAAGGAAGATATCTTTATAGTTATATTAAAATAAACCATTCTCATTATTATTAATTGTAAGTTTAACGACCATTAACGTTTTATTTCATGTCAATGAATCAACTGACTCGTGGTTTCTGTCGTAGACTCATGAATAGTCATATTTTCCTTTCGGAAACGGAAACAATTCAGATGGTTCGCCATCTTGGATTTCCTATGGTTTAGTACAGGCGCTATCATGCCAAAAGAGGGGAAATGAGCTTCAGAAGAGGGGGAATTCCGAAAGAAAAATGATTTTTTCTGCGTAAGGATTGAGACCTTCCAAGATCCCATGTATACCAATACCACATTGTATATTACAACAGCATTCATTCATTACTCAGACTTATCAATGAATCCATATTGTACTTTATGAATAGAGCTTAGTTTAGAGTTTAGATCTAGTTTATTTACTTCGTTTGTTGTTGTATTTGGAACCGACTAGCATAAGGGGCAACTGTTACCTACTAGACCTTACTATAGAGATAGAGCCCAGTCACTAGTCTTATGTGATTCAACTCGCACTTCGTGCTCGGGAGGGGGGCTTCGTGTGTTCGCTACGCGGAGTTGCGTATAAGGTCGCGCTGCGCGCTCCCGGGGGCTTCGCGGGGTTGTGCATGGGGTCGCGCTTCGCGCTCCCTTGTTTACGGTCGCGCTGCGCGCTCCCGTTCGCGGGGGTATGCGTAGGGTCGCGCTTCGCGCTCCCTTGTTTACGGTCGCGCTGCGCGCTCCCGGGGGCTTCGCGGGGTTGTGCATTGTGCACAGGGTCGCGCTTCGCGCTCCCTTGTTTACGGTCGCGCTGCGCGCTCCCGGGGCTTCGCGGGGTGTGCATGAGGTCGCGCCTGGCTTCGCCCCTGAAAACTAATATCGTCCCTGAGTCTTGTCTCGAAGAAATGAAAACTGAAAACTAAAAGCGAGAGCAAGCTTCGCCCCTGAAAACTAATATCGTCCCTGAGTATTGTCTCGAAGAAATGAAAACTGAAAACTAAAAGCGAGAGCAAACTTCGCCCCTGAAAACTAATATCGTCCCTGAGTCTTGTCTTGAAGAAATGCAAAATTGACACATTTCAAGCTAATAGGTACCTATATAGAAAATAAAGACTTGGTATAAGCTATACCTACTGCCTAGTGATATACATACATAGCTAGGACCTACCTATCTGCCATGCAAACATGATGATAATACAAATTTAAAGGAAAGAAAGAGAGAAAGAAAGAGGGAGACAGTGAGAGAGAGAGAGAGGAGGAGGAAGAGAGAGTAAGAAAACATAGAATTGACATTCTTCAAATTCAAACTAAACAAATTTAAAATTGAGACAGAATTTGAAATTGAAGAGAGAGAGAGAGAGAGGGATGATGGTATGAAAAAATGGCAAGAGTCGTAGTATGACTGGAATAGAGATAGAGAGTATAAAGAGATGGAAAAAAAAAATGTGTTCTTCATTTCTTCACTGGAGTAGGAGACTAGGAGCTAAACAAAAACCAAGCAGGAGAAATATAGAACACACGGAGAAGACAAGAAGAATGAGAAAATCTGAGAGATGAGATGTAGGTAAAGCTGTATGATACTATGATGGGAAAATATATGATGTGAAGAAAGTATGTGTGGTTATGGAATATGAGAGAGTAAGAAAGTAGTAGGATGGTATAGATATTAGGGTAGTAGACAGGCGAGGGAGGTACTTGATATTAAAATATTTCATGATCTATTCATACACTGAGCTTGTATACTATTTTTATTTTGTGTTATACAGGATAGCAGTTAAAATCCTAGGAGCTGAGTAGGTACTAGCTATAAATAAGAGGAAAGTAATAGGATGATATATGATAGGTATTAGGGTAGTAGACAGGCGAGGAGGTATCTACTCAACTTACTACACTTGCAACATTGTATTTTAAAGATGTTGGTGATTCAATCTGCCGGTTGAATGATTTTCAAGTCGACGCCTCCTGCTTTTTATTTTGGGGTCACTCAAAGATTTTACAGCGCACCCTGTCGATATTTGCTATAGACATCCTTTTCAATGAAGACCTTACTTCTTACTTACATCATCTTTTTTCCCTATTTCTCCTCCTCCTCCTCCTCCTCCTCCTCCTCCTCGTCTCGTCGTGAAAAGAAAATTGCTCGTTGACATTGTGCCAGATTAAAATTCAGTATTCCAGGGATGTAGGAAACCAACCCTTTGCCCCCTCTCTCCCTCTCCTTCCTAGATATTCTCCCCCTCCTCACTTGCCCTATAGCTATTTTCCTCCTCTTCTTCCCCCCCTGCTATCTCAGTAGATATTATGAACTCTATGATGTACGTACACAGGGTTAGTATACAGGGTGTTTCATTACGAGAGAATATACTGGGTTTTCACTAAAGGAACACTAAATGGGCGTTGGATGTTTTGCAAGGTTCGTTCCCGGAACAGCTGGCTTGCTCTTAGCCTTTCCTCCTCTCTTCGAATTTGAGACGATATATAAGAGCTCGTTTTTTAGCCATTTTCCCCCTCCTCTCTAGCCCTATAGCTATTTTCCCCCTCTCTCCTCCCTAGCCATTTTCCCCCTCCTCACTTGCCCTATAGCTATTTTCCTCTTCTTCCTACCCCCCCTGCTATCTCAGTAGATAATATTATGAACTCTATGATGTACGTACACAGGGTTAGTATACAGGGTGTTTCATTACGAGAGAATATACTGGGTTTTCACTAAAGCAGGTTTTTTAGTATAGGAAGTGTGGGTAATATGGAACCCCCTTTTGTTTTTTGGCTATAACTACCCACTTGTTTGGTATGGAAAGCTGAAATTTCACCTAATTGGTCAGAAATATTGTTTTACAACATTTGATAAGAGCTCAGGTCGCTGTTAAAACAGTAATGACCTCAGGTCATTTTTTCCGAAGATAGATTTTGTGTGGGTAATATGGAACAGTGCTGGTATTATGGAACCCACACTCTCTCTCTCCTTCTATCTATCTGTCTTTTTCTCTCTCTCTTTCTCTAATCCTATGTGCCAAAAAGATCAAGAAGTATTAAAATGAATCTAGGTACTGCATCTCTCTCAGTCTCACGAGAGAGAGAGAGAGAGCTTGCAACTGAAAAAGACGTAATTACGTAATTCTGGTCTCAGTTTTGCTTTAAAGTTCTGCTTGCTTCAAGGCCTTTGATATGATATGATATATTATGATACAAGCAAGGAGATTTATGATTTCAAAGTTGCGGCCGGCGGCGACAGTGGCCACATGGGAGAAGCTGCGACAAGGAAATTATTCTCCTCTAAATAGCAACTAGGCGTAATGAACATTAGCACCTAAATTCTATTCTCATTCTAAGGCCCCGGGTTTATTGTATCCACGTTGAATTGTTTATTAACCTCTGAGTATGCTAAGTGTGTGAACAGTCTCCGGGCAGGCTCAGAAGTTAATGAACAATAACTTTATAATGAAGCTGTAGACCTGGGATTGGTGAACTTTAATATTAATGTATTATTTTAGGCCTCTCTCCTTCTTTCTCTCTCTTTCTCCCTCTCTCTCGCTCCTTCCTTCTCTCTCTCTCTCGCTCCTTCCTTCTCTTTCTATCTCTCTTTTCTCTCCCTCCCTCTCTTGCTCAATCTCCAGCATCAGTTGTCTGTGTCGCAGTATGTACTATGTAGTGTAATACATGTGCCTCTCATCATAGGTATAATTATTCTAAAAGGAAGCGATTCCCAACCGGGGGTACGCGTACCCCTGGGCCCTGGGGGTACGTGAGAGACCTTCCGGGGGTACGCGAGAAAAAATTGATTAATGGCGGACAAAGGCAAATTTTGAATTTTGATGGATTATCAATGCAGTACAGCCCAGAAAAGTACTGAATTTTGACCTCAAGGTAATGTGAAGTACTGATTTCTTTAAAAAGGTACTGTGGGAGTGTTTAGAACTCAGTAGCAATGGTACACAATACACATCTACCTAGGTATTTGTAACCAGTACTCACTATGATGGGGGCGGGGGTGCGTGAGATTAAAGCCGGGTACCCAAGGGGTACGCGGGTGAAAAAAGGTTGGGAACCACTGCTAAAAGGTCATGTGTATAAACTGTCTGCTCCATGCTATTCTTGTTATTTCCCTATTCTATTTCCTAAGAATTACCTATCGGGTACTTGGAATTGTCTTATTTTAATCTATGTACATATGTAGCTCATTTCCTTTAACTCTGACTAGTTGCAATTTGTAAGTCTATATTGTACGTAGATATTTTCCCCACCGCTTTTTCAAATAGTTTATTGAAATACTATACTATGTATTGTGTAAATGTGTAATATGTTAATGCAGAAAATATGTTCATACTATTAGAGATAGAAGGATTAGAGAAAGGATGAGATGTAGAAGAGAAATCATTTACTGATGAAAATTTGTAATGAACAGAGGCCTCCAAATAGGTATTGCACTTATTTTTGCCATAATATGGCAATATGGCTCTACAAAATACTAATTCTGTGTCGTAGTATGTCCCGTACTCCCGTAGTGTAATACATGTGCCTCTCATCATAGGTATAATTATTCTAAAAGGCAGCGATTCCCAACCGGGGGTACGCGTACCCCTGGGGGTACGTAAGAGACCTTCCGGGGGTACGCGAGAAAAAATTGATTCATGGCGGACTAAGGCAAATTTTGAATTTTGATGGATTATCAATGCAGTACAGCCCAGAAAAGTACTGAATTTTGACCTCAAGGTAATGTGAAGTTGTGAAGTACTGGTTTCTTTAAAGTGTTTAGAACTCAGTAGCAATGGTACACATCAACCTAGGTATTTGTAACTAGGTAGTACTTATTATGATGGGGGCGGGGGTGCGTGAGATTAAATCCGGGTACCCAAGGGGTACGCGGGTGAAAAAAGGTTGGGAACCACTGCTAAAAGGTCATGTGTATAAACTGTCTGCTCCATGCTATTCTTGTTATTTCCCTATTCTATTTCCTAAGAATTACCTATCGGATACTTGGAATTGTCTTATTTTAATCTATGTATGTAGCTCATTTCCTTTAACTCTGACTAGTTGCAATTTGTAAGTCTATATACGTATTTTCCCCACCGCTTTTTCAAATAGTTTATTGAAATACTATACTATGTATTGTGTAATATGTTCATACTAGAGATAGAAAGATTAGAGAAAGGAGGAGATGTAGAAGAGAAATCATTTACTCATGAAAATTTGTAATGAACAGAGGCCTCCAAATAGGTATTGCACTTATTTTTGCCATAATATGGCAATATGGCTCTACAAAATACTAAAATATGGCGTTATATGGACCAATAAAAGTTGGGAAATAATCTAAACTCCCCAATAGTTTAATATCCGGGGAAGGCATCAAACCTCATTAGGTACGGCATACTGTTTACTCTGAAAATAAAGAACAATTCCACTAATAAGATGAGAGTAAGAGATAATATAAAGAGCATTGATTGAGGAAACCCCGCCCACTCATATGCATATTAAATGAACTGTGTGCGACTAGGTATGCATATTTGATGAGACCTGTTACTCGGTATGCATATTTGATGAGCTATAAACATACCTATGTATGTTTGATGAGGTGGATGTATCCTATTTCATATTTTGAATCCTATTCCTATATATTAGGCCAAAACAGGGTTCCACTCTTCACAAATCAAGGGGATGTGCAATATGGGACATGGGACATGCTATGGAATATGGGACATGCTATGCAATATGGGACATGCTATGAAATATGGGACATGCTTTTGTACATGCTATGGAATTTGGGACATGCTATGAAATATGGGACATGCTATGGAATATGAGACATGTTATGCAATATGGGACATGCTATTGCACAATGCACATGCTATGGAACATGGGGCATGCTATGGAACATGGGACATGCTATAAAATACGGAACATGCTATGGGAAATGAGACATGCTATGGAACATGGGACATGCTATGGAATATGGGACATACCTATCTACAGTACAATAAGTACACCTACATTGTTACTATGACAAAACGAGAAGAAACAAAATACCCTCCATATAAGTGATGTTTAACATAAGAACCACATCTTCAACCAAACCCTAGATAAGAGAGAGAGAGAAGGAAAGAAAAGGAAGCTATTAGAGGAGGGAGAGGGAGCGAGGAAGATGGAGAATGAGAGAAATCAACCCTATACTATACCTATAAAGAGAATTTTGTCTACGGAAGAGTGGACTTTTGTTTTGGGTACTTGAAAACTTGATATTATAACTTGAGAAAAAGTTGTGGCTGGAGGGACGGAATAGTCCTCACGAAGCACATTGAAGTACCTATTAGACTCAATAGGGAAGGTAACAGGCAGAAAATGGATTAGAGCGGCACAAGATAGAGACTCAGAATGACAAACATGGATACATCATCAGAGTCAATTTTGAGCTGTACCCTCACAAAGGCCCTCTCAACAAATAAAGACATAATGGACAAACAAAAAAAGAGAGGCATAAAGCTAGGCCATAACTCGAACAAAGGGTAATATGCCACATCTGAAGCCAGCCTGTGCTTCGGAAAATACTCTGTTGTCCTCACTCCATACCAGGATACGTTGTGATACAAGATGGGTGATCAATTTTAGATTAGAAAACAAGAAAAGCAAAAGGAAGAAAACGAAAAGCAAAGCATAGTGAAGATAAAGAATGGGGAAATGTGAAAGGAGACAGCAAATTAGACGAAGGAGAGAGAGGAGAGACAGCAAAATAGAGAGATAAAATGTTAGGAGAGAGTAGGAGAGTAGAAATAATGGAGGTGGAGGTAAAGAAAGGAATGGAAGAACTGAGGATGACAGCAAAATATACAGAACGTGAGATGAGGAAAAGGGAAAACCTATATTTTTGTGTGAAAAAGAGAGAGTATTAGAAAGCAGAATGAAAGGAAGGAGAAGAGAAAGAAGAGGGAAATTTTCCAAGAAAATGCGAAGAAAAACTCCGAGACAAGCGCAAAAGGTAAAGAAAGGAATGGAAGAACTGAGGATGACAGCAAAATACAGAACGTGAGATGAGGAAAAGGGAAAACTTATATTTGTGTGAAAAAGAGAGAGTATTAGAAAGCAGAATGAAAGGAAGGAGGAGAGAAAGAAGAGGGAAATTTTCCAAGAAAATGCGAAGAAAAACTCCGAGACAAGCGCAAATTAATGACAATAATATTTAGTGATTTATTTCTGTCAACAATATTATACATACTGAAAGATTTTTTTTTTTATGAATACCAGTTTTATAGGCCTTAAACAAATTATAAAATCATTCTCGGAACGGCTGGCTTTCTCCTATCCTGTATTCCTTCTCTCTTCGATTTCGGGACGATAAGACCATAGCAGTTACGGAAGACTCAATAGGGAAGGTAACAGGCAGAAAATGGATTAGGGCGGCACAAGATAGAGACTCAGAATGACAAACATGGATACATCATCAGAGTCAATTTTGAGCTGTACCCTCACAAAGGTCCTCTCAACAAATAAAGACATAATGGACAAACAAAAAAAGAGAGGCATAAAGCTAGGCCATAACTCGAACAAAGGGTAATATGCCACAGCCTATACTAAACATTTTATGACGTTATCCTAGTATCTAGAATTCTACATACATAAAATATAGTAACTCTAATACAGCCATACTCAACTTGCGGTCCGCTAACCTTTTATGTGCTGATGCCTTAGACAGCTTAGGCCGCCCATAGACCTATGGTTTATCCGACAGCGTTCTCACTCTTGGAACACTCAAAAGTGGCCGGACGTTGTGGCGGCCATCCCTAATATTATGTGTGGGTATTACACACTGAGAAAAAAAAACTAGGGTGCCGGCAGCCTAATCTGGTGACTGGGTTCCGGCACTCTAATATTGAACTCTATATCGGGAAGCTCGACACTAGTAAATAAATAATTAGAAAGCAGAATGAAAGGAAGGAGAAGAGAAAGAAGAGGGAAATTTTCCAAGAAAATGCGAAGAAAAACTCCGAGACAAGCGCAAATTAATGACAATAGTATTTAGTGATTTATTTCTGTCAACAATATTATACATACTGATTATATATATATATGAATACCAGTTTTATAGGCCTTTTAAACAAATTATAAAACTATTAGAGATAACAGATGGACAAAGAGAGTGACTGGATGGTATTCATGAGAAGGAAATGGACATTCACCAACGCGATGGGAACACTCAATAGGGAAGGTAACAGGCAGAAAATGGATTAGAGCGGCACAAGATAGAGACTCAGAATGACAAACATGGACACATCATCAGAGTCAATTTTGAGCTGTACCCTCACAAAGGCCCTCTCAACAAATAAAGACATAATTGACAAACAAAAAAAGAGAGGCATAAAGCTAGGCCATAACTCGAACAAAGGGTAATATGCCACAGCCTATACTAAACATTTTATGACGTTACCCTAGTATCTACTATTCTACATACATAAAATATAGTAACTCTATTACAGCCATACTCAACTTGCGGTCCGCTAACCTTTTATGTGCTGATGCCTTAGACAGCTTAGGCCGCCCATAAACCTATGGTTTATCCGACAGCGTTCTCACTCTTGGAACACTCAAAAGTGGCGGGCGTTGTGGCGGCCATCCCTAATATTATGTGTAGGTATTACACACTGAGAAAAAAAAACTAGGGTGCCGGCAGCCTAATCGGGTGACTGGGTTCCGGCTCTCTAATATTGAACTCTATATCGGGAAGCTCGACACTATAATATAGCATTTCTTCCACCCTAAACTTGTGGCATCCTGTCACCATTTTAGAAGAGGGAGAGAGGGAAGAAGAAGAGACATAGTGGAGGTCCCAGCGATGAGGAAAAAGAGAAGAAGGGAAGAGGGAGAGAGGGAAGAAGAAGGGACATAGTGGAGGTCCCAGCTATGAGGAAAAAGAGAAGAAGGGAAGAGGGAGAGAGGGAAGAAGAAGGGGCATAGTGGAGGTCCCAGCGATGAGGAAAAAGAGAAGAAGGGAAGAGGGAGAGAGGGAAGAAGAAGGGGCATAGTGGAGGTCCCAGCGATGAGGAAAAAAAGAAGAAGGGAAGAGGGAGAGAGGGAAGAAGAAGGGGCATAGTGGAGGTCCCAGCGATGAGGAAAAAGAGAAGAAGGGAAGAGGGAGAATGAAATTCCAGGGGAATAAACGTCATCAGATGAGGGCTGAGGGATTTATTAGGGAAAAATGATGGACTTGGGGATTTAAGAAGAAGTTGATTAGCATAATGAACATAAAAGGGAATATTATCTTCAGTTCTCCCTTCGTTTCATAAGGGAAAAATTCAGGCCATCAGGGGCGAAGGAAGGAGGAGGAAAAGGAGGTGGAAGAAAAAGAAAAATTCTGGGACGAAGGGAAAGGAAAAAGAATGGAGGGAGGGAGAAAGAAGAAAGAGAGGTAGGCAAAAGAAATGAAAAATTAGAGACGAAGGGAAGAGAAGAAGAAGTAGGTATGAGAGGGAGAAAGAAGGGGGACAAGCTGGGCCCGTCCCTCCGGGAATTTTTTAGCCCGTAGTTTATTCGATCGTGGTTAAAGAAAATCAGTACCTAGGTATGTACGTACCTAATTTGTTTAATATTCAGTGTATTATTATTAATGATTTGATTTTACTTTCATGTAATGATTTAAAATCAAGACTAGAGCCCGTTCTCCCTTTATTCCTTTAAATCACCCATTTATTTATTGGCCTTGCTCGGCGTAGCTTAACATAGGTGACTCTAAAACCGGTCTTATATAATCGACTGAAGTGTTATCTAAAACTTTCTCGCTTTGAGTTCATAGGTCGTCGCGACAAATTTCAAGATCAGAGCTCATGTGGAAATGTTTTTTTTTTTGTTCTCTGGACAAAATTTGCACCACAATTTTCGTGTTCCTGATAAAAAGACCTTTAATTAGATATATAGGTCGACCAGGTTTGGATAAGTCCTTCTATGGGAACAAACAGACAGACAGACAGACACACAGACGACACCGAAGCGAATACAATAGCCCGTCCCTTATTTTTTTTTTATTACTATCGTAATAATAAAGGAAGGACGGGCTAAAAATAGATAAAAGTTATAAGGGAGAGAGGGAGGAGAAGAAGAAGAAGAAGGAATATACTAGCATAGAGAAGGTCTCAACACTCCCAACGAAGGGCAGAGGGAGAGAGGGAAGAAGAAGGGGCATAGTGGAGGTCCCAGCGATGAGGAAAAAGAGAAGAAGGGAAGAGGGAGAGAGGGAAGAAGGAATAAACTAGCATAGAGAAGGTCTCAACACTCCCAACGAAGGGCAGAAGGAAAGAAGGAGAAGAAGGGAAGAGGGAGAGAGGGAAGAAGAAGGGACATAGTGGAGGTCCCAGCGATGAGGAAAAAGAGAAGAAGGGGAGAGGGAGAGAGGGAAGAAGAAGGGGCATAGTGGAGGTCCCAGCGATGAGGAAAAAGAGAAGAAGGGAAGAGGGAGAGAGGGAAGAAGAAGGGGCATAGTGGAGGTCCCAGCGATGAGGAAAAAGAGAAGAAGGGGAGAGGGAGAGAGGGAAGAAGAAGAGGCATAGTGGAGGTCCCAGCGATGAGGAAAAAGAGAAGAAGGGAAGAGGGAGAGCCTGAAAAAATATAAATTTTCACAAAACGACAGTGGAAAACGATGACGATAGATGTGAATGTGGGAGAGAGAGACTGGGAGAGAGAGAAATATATTATGGTGGGAATAGTGAGGTTCGGTGTGGTAGGGGGATTTAATGTTATGGGGTAACTTTTCCTGAAAAATATAAATTTTCACAAAACGACAGTGGAAAACGATGACGATAGATGTGAATGTGGGAGAGAGAGTGAGAGAGAGAGACTGGGAGAGAGAGAAATATATTATGGTGGGAATAGTGAGGTTCGGTGTGGTAGGGGGATTTAATGTTATGGGGTAACTGATGACGAGTTTATTTCCCTCCGAAACTCGTAAATATATAGGAGAGAGAGAGAGAGAGAGAGAGAGAGTGGAGGGGGAGATAAAGGGGGAAAATGGAATTCAACTATGAATGAACCTAAATAAATATAAACTCCGACTCCATTAGAACAAGGGATTGGGACTAAAGAATAAGAGTGGAGGGGGAGACAAAGGGGGAAAATGGAATTCAACTATGAATGAACCTAAATAAATATAAACTCCGACTCCATTAGAACAAGGGATTGGGACTAAAGAATTCAATAGATGAGGGAAAATATGGTAGGGATTTAAAAGATGAAAATTAAAAAATCAGGGATTTAAAAGAGGGAATATTTTGAGAGAGGGATTTGAATTAGGGAAAATAAATTCCCCGATCTGTGACACGAGCTTTTTTCGCCTTCATGGATTGATTTATACAAATTTATTATCTACCATTTAATCTACCATACTACCATTTAAATTTTCAATACTATCACATTCATCTCCAAGGTAAATAAATAATTAAACTGAAGAAAAAAATCCATTAAATAAATTCGTGTACAGTAGAACCCCGATTTTATGAACTCGAAAATCCAAGCTTTTTATTTATTTTTTTTCCCAAAACCAAATTTTTTCTGATAATGCGAACGAAAATTTCCCATTTTTTTATTCAAACCCTCACAGAAATTGTAAACAATAATGCTAATATGAACAAATTTTGTCCTTTTAGAAACATAATATGTCACTAAAAGGACACAAAAATCAATAAATAATCATTTTCTGTCGAAATTTTGCCATGTTTCCTCTGTTTTCTTATGTATCCCCGATTTTATGAACAACCCTTGGTCCCAATTACTTCATAAAATCGGAGTTCTACTTTATTAAAACGAGAAGGAAATGATTTAAAAGCAAGGTTAATGTGTGATCAGGGATTTAAAACAAGATGAAAGTACCCATGGCAAAATTTTGGATAATGAAAATTATGGTTGGTAGAATGAAAAATGAAGCCTCAAAATTTCTTATATCGATTGTGAAATAATGAAATTCCTTTCATAAAATCGGGGTTCTACTTTATTAAAACGAGAAGGAAATGATTTAAAAGCAAGGTAAATGTGTGATCAGGGATTTAAAACAAGATGAAAGTACCCATGGTAAAATTTTGGATAATGAAAATTATGGTTGGTAGAATGAAAAATGAAGCCTCAAAATTTCTTATATCGATTGTGAAATAATGAAATTCCTAAAGTACCCATGGCAAAATTTTGGATAATGAAAATTATGGTTGGTAGAATGAAAGATGAAGCCTCAAAATTTCTTATATCGATTGTGAAATAATGAAATTCCAGGGGAATAAACGTCATCAGATGAAGGCTGAGGGATTTATTAGGGGAAAATGATGGACTTGGGGATTTAAGAAGAAGTTGATTAGCATAATGAACATAAAAGGGAATATTATCTTCAGTTCTCCCTTCGTTTCAGCGTGATAATCTTTCCGTGTTTTCTTGTTATTTTGGCTGTTCTCCAAATGTTGAGGGGGTTTTGCGTCTCCACCAAAGTTCTCTCAGAGGGTTCACTATGTCTGTATGAAGTGAATAGAGCTAGCGCTAGCGGAGTAGCCTAATGATCATTGCAGCGTGAATGGGCGGAATCTCGCGTCGCAGTGAACTTTTTTTACTTTCTTTTTCATTCATGATATTATTTTCCTCCGGGTGGGGGTTCACTATGTCTGTATGAAGTGAATAGAGCTAGCACTAGCGGAGTAGCCTAATGTTCATTGCAGCGTGAATGGGCGGAATCTCGCGTCGCAGTGAACTTTTTTTACTTTCTTTTTCATTCATGATATTATTTTCCTCCGGGTTTAATTTTTAGATTGATAGAATACTTTAGGGCAGAACAGAATGATAAAGTTCGACCGGAAACTTTTACAAACAGAACCGGGTCCCTTTCCGAATCTGGAATATCGCCTGTACTAAACTATAGAAAACCAGAGATGGCGCTCCTACGGAATCGGTTTCCGAAAGGAAAACACACATTATTATGAATTTCTTATGGATTCCTCTGCTTGTATTCACTTTTTTCTCTTGTCGAGGAGGTTTGTCTCACCTCTGACATCAATATAATTCTTTGTTCTTTTGTTCCTTTTGCTTCATATACTCTTACTAGTCCTTCGGAAAATGCACCTGTATTTTCCTTCCGGGAAACTTTTACAAACAGAACCGGGTCCCTTTTCGAATCTGGAATAGCGCCTGTACTAAACCATAGAAAACCAGAGATGGCGCTCCAACAGAATCGGTTTCCGAAAGATTCCCGAAAGGAAAAGACACAAATTATTATGAATTATTTCTTATGGATTCCTCTGCTTGTATTCACTTTTTTCTCTTGTCGAGGAGGTTTGTCTCACCTCTGACATCAAGATATAAAGGTACCTACCTACTTCACTCTGCAAAAGGTTTAAAAAAAGTACCTATCTACCTTTTTTTCTTTTTTATCCTTTTCTTTTTGAGCATTTTATATCTTTTGTAACTTTATTTATTTATTTATTTTTTTAATTACGAGCATTATTCTTTATTTATTTCCCTTGTTCTTCTTTTTTATTTTAATTCAATGTACCTGATCCTAATACACATCCGTTGCTTGCGGTGAAGATGCCAACACAGTATGCCCAAAATTGGGGAGGGGGAAACTTTTGCTGTCATTGTAGAGATTTATAATGGCTCTCTCTCCCTCCCTTTCTCTCTCTCTCTCTCTTTCCCTCTCTCTCTCTCTCCCTTTCTCTCTCTCTGTCATCGGTTGTCTCACTCCTTCTACCCACTCTTTTTACCTCTTCTTTCATTTTCCTTCTTGCTTTTTTCAGCCCTCTTGTTACACAACTTTTAACATTTTTGAATAGACGAAGCTCTTTCTACAGTAACTATGTATACCTAGTACCTACGTTAGTATTAAACTACATAGTTTAAAAAAAAAAGAAAAAAAACTGTTTAAATGAGAATATGTACGTAAAAGAAAGTCAAAGATGTCCGTTCTTCCTTTAGTATTACCAACTATACTATGGTGTACTGTGTTTCTACCTAAATATTTTTCTTTAATACTATTTGTTCGCTTTCTCTCTGTTTCAGATTTCAGTTTTCCCAACAGAAGAAAACAGAAATGGGCGAAGAACAAGAGTGAAAAACCCTTTAATACTATTTGTTCGCTTTCTCTCTGTTTCAGATTTCAGTTTTCCCAACAGAAGAAAACAGGAATGGGCGAAGAACAAGAGTGAAAAACATCTGAAACAATATCCCCGTAGTCGTTCTATGGAAATATAAAAATAAAGTGAACATGGAATAACAATTTCTTTTCTCGTGCCCGTTTTTAAAATTAAATAAAAACAAGTTTATAGCAAACATAAATATAAAAAAAAAACTTGAAAGACACGTCCCATTGTGAAGAGAGAAAAGTAAAAGTACAATAAAACAAAGTAAATAACAAAATTAGGTATTTCAGTGATTCTGTTTAGGAAAATAAAACAAACAAAAAATAATCCGTTGCTCAATTCGATTTCTCTTTATCTATTTTTCACATCTCTCTCTTTCCCGTTTTTTCTGTATTTCTTCGATAGCTCTGTAGGAAGAAGGAAGAGAGAGAGATAATATTTTCATCTGTAGGCTAAACATGTACGTTATTTCTTCCGCTATTTTACTACCTTCGATGACTTCTTGTTCTTCTTCTCTACTCTCTCTCTCTCTCTCTCTCTCTCTCTCTCTCTCTCTCTCTCTCTCTCTCTCTCTCTCCTTTTTTTTATCCTGTGCTCTTTGTTCTTTTGTTCCTTTTGCTTCATATACTCTTACTAGTCCTTCGGAAAATACACCTGTATTTTCCTTCCCGGAAACTTTATAATACATCTCAGTAGCATCAGCCCCCTTCGGTTCTTTTAAGGACTGAAAACTGTTGTTCCTAGGGGCCCTGAGAATGTAAATCCGGCCCTGGGTGTGGTTCGCCCCGAATCGGCTTTATAGGATTGCTGCTCTCAAATGTAAGGTTACTGGCCACCCCTGGAATATAGATATAGGAACGCTATATCAGGAATAAATTTTCCACGCGGTGAAGATGCCAACACAGTATGCCCAATATTGGGGAGGGGGAAACTTTTGCTGTCATTGTAGAGATTTATAATGGCTCTCTCTCCCTCCCTTTCTCTCTCTCTGGGAAACTTTTACAAACAGAACCGGGTCCCTTTTCGAATCTGGAATAGCGCCTGTACTAAACCATAGAAAACCAGAGATGGCGCTCCAACGGAACCGGTTCCCGAAAGATTCCCGAAAGGAAAAGACACAAATTATTATGAATTTCTTATGGATTCCTCTGCTTGTATTCACTTTTTTCTCTTGTCGAGGAGGTTTGTCTCACCTCTGACATCAATATAAAAGTTCGACCTCGGAACAGCTTTCCAACATCCTGATGTCCTCCTTCTCTCCTCGATTTTATAGTTAAATTCAGGCGTAATTTACCTCTAATAAATCTCAGTAGCATCAGCCCCCTTCGGTTCTTTTAAGGGCTGAAAACTGTTGTTCCTAGGGGCCCTGAGAATGTAAATCCGGCCCTGGGCGTGGTTCGCCCCGAATCGGCTTTATAGGATTGCTGCTCTCAAATGTAAGGTTACTGGCCACCCCTGGAATATAGATATAGGAACGCTATACCTACCTAGGTACTTCACTCTGCAAAAGGTTTAAAAAAGTACCTATCTACCTTTTTTTCTTTTTTATCCTTTTCTTTTTGAGCATTTTATATCTTTTGTAACTTTTTTTTTTAATTACGAGCATTATTCTTTATATATTTCCCTATTCCCTTGTTCTTCTTTTTTATTTTAATTCAATGTACCTGATCCTAATACACAACCGTTGCTCAATTCGATTTCTCTTTATCTATTTTTCACATCTCTCTCTTTCCCTTTTTTCTTTTTTTTCTGTAGTTCTTCGATAGCTCTGTAGGAAGAAGGAAAAGAGAGAGAGAGAGATAATATTTTCATCTGTAGGCTAAACATGTACGTTATTTCTTCCGCTATTTTACTACCTTCGATTACTTCTTGTCGCGGTGAAGATGCCAACTCAGTATGCCCAATATTGGGGAGGGGGAAACTTTTGCTGTCATTGTAGAGATTTATAATGGCTCTCTCTCCCTCCCTTTCTCTCTCTCTCTCTCTCTCTTTCTCTCTTTCCCTCTCTCTCTCTCTCCCTTTCTCTCTCTCTTTCTCTCTCTCTCTCTGTCATCGGTCTACCCACTCTTTTTACCTCTTCTTTCATTTTCCTTCTTGCTTTTTTCAGCCCTCTTGTTACACAACTTTTAACATTTTTGAATAGACGAAGCTCTTTCTACAGTAACTATACCTAGTACCTACGTTAGTATTAAACTACATAGTTAAAAAAAAAAACTGTTTAAATGAGAATATGTACGTAAAAGAAAGTCAAAGATGTCCGTTCTTCGTTTAATATTACCAACTATACTATGGTGTACTGTGTTTCTACCTAAATATTTTTCTTTAATATACTATTTGTTCGCTTTCTCTCTGTTTCAGATTTCAGTTTTCCCAACAGAAGAAAACAGAAATGGGCGAAGAACAAGAGTGAAAAACATCTGAAACAATATCCCCATAGTCGTTCTATGGAAATATAAAAATAAAGTGAACATGGAATAACAATTTCTTTTCTCGTGCCCGTTTTTAAAATTAAATAAAAACAAGTTTACTTATAGCAAACATAAATATAAAAAAAAAAAACTTGAAAGACACGTCCCGTTGTGAAGAGAGAAAAAGTAAAAGTACAATAAAACAAAGTAAATAACAAAATTAGGTATTTCAGTGATTCTGTTTAGGAAAATAAAACAAACAAAAAATAAAGGAGCACCAACAGGGAATAATAAGCATCAATGCTAACACAAGTGTTGTTTTAATTAATGTTGTTTCAAGACAGACAGAGAGAAAAAAATTAAATGTTAAGTATTTAGTATGCAAAGTGACTTTTTACTAGGTATCCCAAGTTAAATACAAAACGGTAAAAGTCAGAATCATGATGAGAATTTCATATGACGAGATTTAATTTTATATCTAAATAAAAAAATATTTAGTATGCAAAGTGACTTTTTACTATCCCAAGTTAAATACAAAACGGTAAAAGTCAGAATCATGATGAGAATTTCATATGACGAGATTTAATTTTATATCTAAATAAAAAAACGAACGGTATCAGAGTTGAATATAGTGCAAAAAATGTAAAATATTCTGAACTACAGCAGTAAACTTATCAAGTGAAGACAAATTCAAGGTTCAATGATGTTTATGCTGCGAGTGAGTTTGATTGATTCACTTTATGAACTCTAAAGAAGTTGATATGTTGAAATGTTAAGAATGATATGATCTACATTGAGAATATCTATGAAGACAAATTTGTGATCTGTAAAAAATAGCAACCTACCTAGTTGCTTGACGAATACTTGGAAATCTTTGAGACGAAAAGAAAGAAAGAATTTTCATTCCAAGAAGAAAAGAAGGTAATTCACCGTACTCAAGGTGATATTTCAAAGAGAAGTACATACATACCTTGCTAAAGTTCTTCAAATACATAGTTGAAATTTTCGTCAAGGACTCGAAAAGTATAAAACGCAATTATTATGATTTGACTAAAGAATAACTTCTTATACCACCGAAATAATTCAAATTCTCATTTCATAAACTAACAACAAGGAATTTTTTGAAAAGAACTCCAACTACAATCCAATATTTTACAATAACGAAGAAAACTTTAGAAGTAAACTAAATAAAGCTTCATAATATTTTGTTGATTTTTTGTTATAACAACAAGGAATTCTTTGAAAAGAAACCAACTACAATCCAATATTTTACAATAACGAAGAAAACTTTAGAAGTAAACTAAATAAAGCTTCATAATATTTTGTTGATTTTTTGTTCTGTAAAACCTTTCGGTCAAAATGTAAAAATAATTAAAAACCTGAAAGTAAACTTTAAAAATCGAAGAATAAAATGTAATGGCATATTTAATCAATGAGAAAACTAACTCTATCGATGAAACTAAAAATAGGAATAAAGAATTGATAAATAATAACAATATAATAAATGACAAAGAAGAGATTATCAAAGTTGAAGGTTCGAAAAAAGAAAAGAAAGAAGAGGAAGATGAAGAATCCAAGTCTGAAAGGACAGCAAACAAATGTGATGACTACTACCATAAGCAATATACTAGAACAAATAATAATGTACAATCAAGCAAGTGTGATATTAAGCAATATGATAAAAATGTTAATAAAGAATCCAGACACGATGAGGCGGTGAGACTAGACAAATGTGATAAACTAGATGAAGTCTTTAATAAAGAAACAAATTTTAGGAAAGATGAAAAGAATGAATATTGTGAACAGTTTAGTGAGTCTACATCTGGAACAAATAATAGAACTAGCAAGGATACAGGTGATCCAGTATCTAATCAAAGTCATAGCTATAGCAATCAAATATCAAAAGATCATGTTAGCATTGGTGAACAAAATAAAAATGGTCAACACCAAAGTTGCAACATGACGACTGATTCCAAAACGCTTAGTTCACAGAATAGTTGTAGTTTTACCGTAGGATCTAGAAGTAACAATAGTACAAATTCTTCGAGCCTCTCTCAAACACACAAATCATTAAGCACGTCCAATAGCTACAGTTTGAGTCCTAAGATCACAAGGATCGATAAAACGACGAGTTTCAGTCAGTCGGAAAAATCTTCCAGATCCAACAGTGAAAGATCTTTCAAATATGAAACAAGCCCCGCCCGGGAAATCAGAAGACATTCTCGTGAGAGCTCTGTGGCGAGTAGTGGCAGTCGAAACAGCCTCAACTGTGATAGGAAAGTATCGTTAGGTACCTTGCTAAAGTTCTTCAAATACGATAATACATAGTTGAAATTTTCGTCAAGGACTCGAAAAGTATAAAACGCAATTATTATGATTTGACTAAAGAATAACTTCTTGTACCAGCGAAATAATTCAAATTCTCATTTCATAAACTAACAACAAGGAATTCTTTGAAAAGAACTCCAACTACAATCCAATATTTTAGAATAACGAAGAAAACTTTAGAAGTAAACTAAATAAAGCTTCATAATATTTTGTTGATTTTTTGTTCTGTGAAACCTTTCGGTCAAAATGTAAAAATAAAAATAATTAAAAACCTGAAAGTAAACTTTAAAAATCGAAGAATAAAATGTAATGGCATATTTAATCAATGAGAAAACTAACTCTATCGATGAAACTAAAAATAGGAATAAAGAATTGATAAATAATAACAATATAATAAATGACAAAGAAGAGATTATCAAAGTTGAAGGTTCGAAAAAAGAAAAGAAAGAAGAGGAAGATGAAGAATCCAAGTCTGAAAGGACAGCAAACAAATGTGATGACTACTACCATAAGCAATATACTAGAACAAATAATAATGTACAATCAAGCAAGTGTGATATTAAGCAATATGATGAAAATGTTAACAAAGAATCCAGACACGATGAGGCGGTGAGACTAGACAAATGTGATAAACTAGATGAAGTCTTTAATAAAGAAACAAATTTTAGGAAAGATGAAAAGAATGAATATTGTGAACAGTTTAGTGAGTCTACATCTGGAACAAATAATAGAACTAGCAAGGATACAGGTGATCCAGTATCTAATCAAAGTCATAGCTATAGCAATCAAATATCAAAAGATCATGTTAGCATTGGTGAACAAAATAAAAATGGTCAACACCAAAGTTGCAACATGACGACTGATTCCAAAACGCTTAGTTCACAGAATAGTTGTAGTTTTACCGTAGGATCTAGAAGTAACAATAGTACAAATTCTTCGAGCCTCTCTCAAACACACAAATCATTAAGCACGTCCAATAGCTACAGTTTGAGTCCTAAGATCACAAGGATCGATAAAACGACGAGTTTCAGTCAGTCGGAAAAATCTTCAAGATCCAATAGTGAAAGATCTTTCAAATATGAAACAAGCCCTGCCCGGGAAATCAGAAGACATTCTCGTGAGAGCTCTGTGGCGAGTAGTGGCAGTCGAAACAGCCTCAACTGTGATAGGAAAGTATCGTACGCTAGTAAACACGATCGGGACATATCCGTGAACGATCTCAGCGAAGAACTAGTCGAGAAATGGATCGTAAACAATGCATCCAGTAAATTCATAGACAAACTCGTAACGTTGAGTCAAAATGAACGATCAAAACGAGAGATTAGAGAAGATAAGCAAAACCTGACATGTGACTACAAAAGCAAAGGATCAGGACAAAGATATGAAGATGGATTCAGCAGTCTGGATTCCGTATCCCATCATGAAAGTAGTTCGAATGTATCTAACTCTATTGAGTCTGTATCCAGCTATAACGACCCCATCTCAAGCTGTATGGATTTGACCATACGGAATTCTGCCTCCACCTGTAACAAGAGAACATCAGTTACTTCAGATCTATTCAACTTGTGGATCTCCAACTCTCCCATCAAACGATGTAAATCCCCCAATAGGTGAGTTCAATTTCACATTTGATTTGCTAGTGTTAATATTCCTTACAGTAAAGTTTTAATGAACCATAATATTGACCATTTTTTCTCAATTCTCTCTCCATTACGTCCCTTTCTCTACAACACTGACCGTAGCACCGACTATTTCTCGCATCCATTATAGTACAGACAGAAATACTAACTGTTGCAGTAAAAACGGAAGAAAAAAAGGAAAACCTGCAAGATTGCATAAACCTCAGCTCAGACCTTCAGGAGGACACGAAAGTTTCGAAATAATAGAAAGCAAAGAGACTGCCACTGATCTGGTACTTTTACTTCAGGATAGACTTTCAGATATACGTCATATTATTCAGGAAAAATCCTTAAAACTTCCTTGATGAAACCGGTAAGTATATGGAAATAAAATATCTACAGCACATAGACACCACCATCCATCACACCGTAGGTACTCAATGGAAAAGATTTATCCAAATTTTAGGAGAAAACGTTCTTGACTTCTGACTTTCGTCATTGTGAGTTGGGTTCCTCATCTCAGATTTTCAGATTTAAATAATTCACCATGCGTTGAGTTCAAGTTTAAGTTCATTTGAAAAAAAAAAGTTCAAAGTACTACTTTCAATTACCTAAAACTGAACAAGGTACCCGGGGTATTTCAAAGACTAAACCCCCCTGTTTGAACACAAAACGGTGCACGAATTCTGACACCCCCTGTCCCTTTTTCCCGTCTGGACGTTGCGTTGGGAAAATTAAATGTTAAAGAGAATCTAACGAAATAAAATAGAGAACCAGATGAAGAGAGGGTTGTAGGTTGTATAGCTCAGAGCTAGATATTCAATTTCCAGTTAACTTTCATGCTTTATGATATGAAGGGGGAATTTATCATCCCTGAGAGATCTTTGATTAAATTTTGCTCCAGTTCCCTTTGTATACCTTTTTTTATTGCATCTTGTACAACTTCTCCTTGTTACACTTTCATTCGTTTAGTTTGTTTTACCTTACTATTATACTTCGTAGTATATTGACGTAAAACTCGCAGAGCTACAGCTTCTTATTATTTTCTTCTTGAACTTTTATTATTATTCTTTGTTATGGACGTGTTTGATACCAAACAACTGACACAATTCTCTGAAGATTTGAGATTCAAACTGCCTACCTTGATCAGAAGTAATGGTTTTCGGCAAACCGAATCTTGCAATCCAAGAGTTGTACAAATTGCGAGCGACTGTTTCAGCAGAAATATCGGGAATAGGGACGGCTTCTGGCCATCTGGAAAATCTATCAATGATAGTAAGTAAATAGCGACAGTCTTGAGACAAAGGTAGTGGGCCTACGAGATCAATATGAATATGAGAAAATCTTTTCTCAGGTGTCTCGAATGAGGATACGGCACTGTGCGTATGTTTCCAAACTTTGACTTTTTGGCATGGAATACATGTTTGTGCCCAAAGCTTGCAATCTTTGTCAATTTTAGGCCACACAAACTTTTCACGGACAAGTTTGGAAGATGCGCTAATTCCGGGATGCGAGAGATTGTGAATAGTGTCGAACACTTGCTTCCTCAAACCCACTGGAATGAAAGGGCGCAATGAACATGTCGAGGAATCACAAATCAACTCTTTACCCGATGGGAGCGTGATTGATTTGAGTTGAAGAGAACAATCAGACGAGTGATACAGTGCTTGAAGTTCAGGATCTTGCCGCTGAGCATCCGCTATTTCATCATAAGGAATCAGACTGGGAGCTGAAATCTCAGATATCCGAGAAGCTAAATAAGTTCAAAGTGGAGTCGGGCCCTCACTCACTGCACTGATGGAAATTTGAGAAAAGAATACCACGTACAAGAATAGATCCAATAGTGAAAGATCTTTCAAATATGAAACAAGCCCTGCCCGGGAAATCAGAAGACATTCTCGTGAGAGCTCTGTGGCGAGTAGTGGCAGTCGAAACAGCCTCAACTGTGATAGGAAAGTATCGTACGCTAGTAAACACGATCGGGACATATCCATGAACGATCTCAGCGAAGAACTAGTCGAGAAATGGATCGTAAACAATGCATCCAGTAAATTCATAGACAAACTCGTAACGTTGAGTCAAAATGAACGATCACAACGAGAGATTAGAGAAGATAAGCAAAACCTGACATGTGACTACAAAAGCAAAGGATCAGGACAAAGATATGAAGATGGATTCAGCAGTTGATGAGGAAAAAGAGAAGAAGGGAAGAGGGAGAGAGGGAAGAAGAAGGGACATAGTGGAGGTCCCAGCGATGAGGAAAGAACGATCAAAACGAGAGATTAGAGAAGATAAGCAAAACCTGACATGTGACTACAAAAGCAAAGGATCAGGACAAAAATATGAAGATGGATTCAGTAGTCTGGATTCCGTATCCCATCATGAAAGTAGTTCGAATGTATCTAACTCTATTGAGTCTGTATCCAGCTATAACGACCCCATCTCAACACGAGAGATTAGAGAAGATAAGCAAAACCTGACATGTGACTACAAAAGCAAAGGATCAGGACAAAGATATGAAGATGGATTCAGCAGTCTGGATTCCGTATCCCATCATGAAAGTAGTTCGAATGTATCTAACTCTATTGAGTCTGTATCCAGCTATAACGACCCCATCTCAAGCTGTATGGATTTGACCATACGGAATTCTGCCTCCACCTGTAACAAGAGAACATCAGTTACTTCAGATCTATTCAACTTGTGGATCTCCAACTCTCCCATCAAACGATGTAAATCCCCCAATAGGTGAGTTCAATTTCACATTTGATTTGCTAATGTAAATGTTCCTTACAGTAAAGTTTTAATGAACCATAATATTGACCATTTTTCCTCAATTCTCTCTCCATTACGTCCCTTTCTCTACAACACTGACCGTAGCACAGACTATTTCTCGCATCCATTATAGTACAGACAGAAATACTAACTGTTGCAGTAAAAACGGAAGAAAAAAAGCAAAACCTGCAAGATTGCATAAACCTCAGCTCAGACCTACAGGAGGACACGAAAGTTTCGAAATAATAGAAAGCAAAGAGACTGCCTCTGATCTGGTACTTTTACTTCAGGATAGACTTTCAGATATACGTCATATTATTCAGGAAAAATCCTTAAAACTTCCTTGATGAAACCGGAGGAATGCCTTAAGTAATGGACCACTTTTTTACTTTCTATTATTTAAAATTAGTACGATTCTTACAGTATATAAAGAACTTGTCCTTTAGATGCCATTTATACCTAGAACGGGATTTTCCCTCGATCAATACACTACTCGTACCCTAAAATTTTTGACCTGACTTGGATTTGAACCACCAGCCTTCAGATTGGACTCGAAAAGATTTATCCAAATTTTAGGAGAAAATGTTCTTGACTTCTGACTTTCGTCGTTGTGAGTTGCGTTCCTCATCTCAGATATAAATAATTCACCATGCGTTGAGTTCAAGTTTAAGTTCATTTAAAAAAAAAGTTCAAAGTACTACTTTCAATGACCTAAAACTGAACAAGGTACCCGGGGTATTTCAAAGACTAAACCCCCCTGTTTGAACACAAAACGGTGCACAAATTCTGACACCCCCTGTCCCTTTTTCCCGTCTGGACGTTGCGTTGGGAAAATTAAATGTTAAAGAGAATCTAACGAAATAAAATAGAGAACCAGATGAAGAGAGGGTTGTAGGTTGTATAGCTCAGAGCTAGATATTCAATTTCCAGTTAACTTTCATGCTTTATGATATGAAGGGTCTCTCTCTCTCGCCTTCGATGATGTCCAAATAGAATTACTCCCATATACCTACTCGCATCTCGCATGCTTCTCTTTCCACTTCCTTTATGTCAATTTCAATTCTTCCAATTTTCAACCATACGTATAGCATTTCTAATCCGTGTTTTGGTTCACGGTTGATTTGTTAGAATTGCATGGTGAAATACCTAAAACTCCTAAAAGTCTCACGGTGAAAGAAGAGATTAGTATGATGGTGAAGTAGAAGAGCTCCTTCAGGGCATTTTTCAAATGGCAGGAGGATCCTACCACTTGAAACCTTGTAGCCTCTAGGTAGTGGGTTCGAGTCCCGCCCGGCGTAACCTTTATCCTAAATAGATAAGGTTCCGATTTTTTACTATCCTGGTCCTCCTATCTCCGCTTTCGGGAGACCTCCGTAGTTACAGTTCCCTCTATCAAATCCCTTCGGAAACAAAGACTCAAACTTACTGAATTACTGATGCTCTGGCAACTTTGTTTCAGTCGACCCCGTGCTAGTGGTGAATGGAAGCAGCAATACTTCTTGTTCTTCTTCTCTACTCTCTCTCTCTTTATCTTCCTCTCTCTCTCTCTCTCTCTCTCTCTCTCTCTCTCTCTTTTATCTCTCTCTGTCTCTCTCTCGCCTTCAATGATGTCCAAATAGAATTACTCCCATATACTCGCATCTCGCATGCTTCTCTTTCCACTTCCTTTATGTCAATTTCAATTCTTCCAATTTTCAACCCTACGTATAGCATTTCTAATCCGTGTTTTGGTTCACGGTTGATTTGTTAGAATTGCATCATGGTGAAATACCTAAAACTCCTAAAAGTCTCACGGTGAAACAAGAGATTAGTAGAAGAGCTCCTTCAGGGCATTTTTCAAATGGCAGGAGGATCCTACCACTTGAAACCTTGTAGCCTCTAGGTAGTGGGTTCGAGTTTATCTTTCTCTCTCTCTCGCCTTCGATGATGTCCAAATAGAATTACTCCCATATACTCACATCTCGCATGCTTCTCTTTCCACTTCCTTTATGTCAATTTCAATTCTTCCAATTTTCAACCATACGTACCTATAGCATTTCTAATCCGTGTTTTGGTTCACGGTTGATTTGTTAGAATTGCATGGTGAAATACCTAACACTCCTAAAAGTCTCACGGTGAAAGAAGAGATTAGTATGGTGAAGTATAGAAGAGCTCCTTCAGGGCATTTTTCAAATGGCAGGAGGATCCTACCACTTGAAACCTTGTAGCCTCTAGGTAGTGGGTTCGAGTCCCGCCCGGCGTAACCTTTATCCTAAATTTTACTATCCTGGTCCTCCTATCTCCGCTTTCGGGAGACCTCCGTAGTTACAGTTCCCTCTATCAAATCCCTTCAGAAACAAAGACTCAAACTTACTGAATTACTGATGCTCTGGCAACTTTGTTTCAGTCGACCCCGTGCTAGTGGTGAATGGAAGCAGCAATTCCCGCCCGGCGTAACCTTTATCCTAAATAGATTTCGAAACGACTGGTCCTCCTCTCTTCACCTCCGTATAGTTACAGTTCCCTCTATCAAATCCCTTCGGAAACAAAGACTTTTTTTAAGCTGTTACCCAAACTTACTGAATTACTGATGCTGTGGCAACTTTGTTTCAGTCGACCCCGTGCTAGTGGTGAATGGAAGCAGCAACTGAATCTCCTGGATGAGGGTGATCTATTTATGGAACTTATCAAGGACATATCCAATGAGCTAGATATAGATGTCCTTTGTCACAAGATACTGGTCAATGTCGGTCTGCTAACCAGAGCCGATAGAGGGTCGCTATTCCTCGCTAAGGGATCGGCAGATAACCGCTTACTTATTATCTTGATTGTTTTTCTTGATGATTTTTATTTATGCTCATTTTCTTGTTGAGTTTTTATCTTTACTTATTTTCTTGTTGAGTTTTTTCTCTTTACTCATGTTTCTTGTTTCTTTTTCTCTTTGTTTATTTTCTTGTGTTCTTTTTTCTTTGTTTATTTTCTTGTTCACTTTTCTTTCATGTCATGAAAGCAATTTATTTCTACACCGTAAAAGTGTCGTGCAATTTATTCAAGAGACAACTCTGACAGTGATAGCCTATTTATGGAACTTATCAAGGACATATCCAATGAGCTAGATATAGATGTCCTCTGTCACAAGATACTGGTCAATGTCGGTCTGCTAACCAGAGCCGATAGAGGGTCGCTATTCCTCGCTAAGGGATCGGCAGATAACCGCTAACACTTACTCAATGAAATTGCCTTATTTCCTCTCACTCTCCCCTTTTCTCTCTTCCTCTCTCTCTCTCTCTCTTCCTCTCGATAACCGCTACCTGGTCGCTAAACTATTCGATGTGACTGTCGATACAGGTGAGATTTCCACTTCTCCTTGGTTTTCACCTTTCTAAAGTAACCACTAATAAATTAACAATGTACTTATTAATATTTTCTTTTTATCTCTTTTTCACCCTCTAGGTAGGTATGTATCTCTTTATCACAATTTTTAAGAGATCGAAAGATTCTTTTATTTCATTATTTATAAATATTATGTACCTACAAGTTTAGACATACCCACATAGAACAAGGTTTTTTTTTTTTTTTGATAAAATGAACTTGAAATAAACCAGAGTTGCATAGTTATTTGAACAAAATAAGATCAAAAATAAATTATAAAAACGAAAGAGAAACAACTTCAAATTGAAATTGTTGTCATAAAATAACTAGGTACATAAGCATTTATGGCATGGCAGAGCTTATCCAGAAAAGCTCTTTAGAGAGAGGCTAAATAAGAAAATATAAAAACGAAAGAGAAACAACTTCAAATTGAAATTGTTGTCATAAAATAACTATAGGTACATAAGCATTTATGGCATGGCAGAGCTTATCCAGAAAATATCTTTAGAGAGAGAGAGGCTAAATAAGTTCAAAGTGGAGTCGGGCCCTCACTCACTGCACTGATGGAAATTTGAGAAAAGAATACCACGTACAAGAAAGGAATTTTAAAAGAAAAAAAATGAAATTTATATTTTAAAAGGTGAAACTTTTTAGTCCCTTCACGTGCGTTCTCTCTCTCTCTCTCTCTATCCTTAACTCTCATTCTTCATCTTATTCCTCCTTTCTTTCCCTCTTTCTCTTTACATTGTTTTACGTCTCAATTATGAAATTTATATTTTAAAAGGTGAAACTTTTTAGTCCCTTCACGCGCGTTCTCTCTCTCTCTATCCTTAACTCTCATTCTTCATCTTATTCCTCCTTTCTTTCCCTCTTTCTCTTTACATTGTTTTACGTCTCAATTTTTTAAAATCTCTCTTCCTCTCTCTCTCTCTCTCTCTCTCTCTCTCTCCCACAGGGACTTTGAGAGTTTGTACTCGTGTAACAGAGAGAGAGAGAGAGGGAGGGAGAAAGAGAGAATAAAAGCTAGAAAAATAAAAGAAAGTAAGAAAGAAAAGAGGGAGAGAGAGAGAGAACTGAATAAAAAAATGTAAACAAAAATTTAAATTGAGGCCAATAAGAGTCCCTTGAGATTCTTGAGAATGCAGGTTGAAAAACTTGAGAGAGAATGAAATGCCGGAACAAAAGAAAGTAAAAGAATGAATTTGATACGACGGAATTTCAACCGAAGGTAAGGAAAAAGGAACAGAGAAAGAGAGAGGATAGAGAAAGTGAGAGAGAGGAGAGAGAAGGGAGAGAAGAAAAACAAGAATTTGATGTGAAGAAGTAGTGAAGAGAATGTGAAGAGAAATTTCCCTCCGGGAATTTTTTAGCCCGTAGTTTATTCGATCGTGATTAGAGAAAATCAGTACCTATGTACCTACCTATTCAACATTTCAACGACGGGAACGGGTTTCAAATTTCGAATTGTCTCTTTCAATTTGAAAACAAAAGTAGACAGGTCACCTGGTGGTGAAGAGTTGGCTTCGAAGAAATCTCCTGCAAGTTTGATATTTTCACCATAGACTAATTCAGCAGGTGACATGTTGATGTCAGGAATGATTGAAGTGCGAAGTCCAAGAAGTACTGTAGGGAGCTTTTCAGTCCAATTTTCCGTCAAGTGGCATTTGAGTGAAGTTTTCAGAGTTCGATGCCAGCGTTCCAAGATTCCATTAGCTTGAGGATGATAGCTGGTTGTGTGGACGTGTTTGATACCAAACAACTGACACAATTCTCTGAAGATTTGAGATTCAAACTGCCTTCCTTGATCAGAAGTAATGGTTTTTGGCAAACCGAATCTGGCAATCCACGTTAGGTACCTCAAAATTTAACAAGCTGGGCCCGTCCCTCCGGGAATTTTTTAGCCCGTAGTTTATTCGATCGTGATTAGAGAAAATCAGTAGAAAAAAAGCAAAACCTGCAAGATTGCATAAACCTCAGCTCAGACCTACAGGAGGACACGAAAGTTTCGAAATAATAGAAAGCAAAGAGACTGCCTCTGATCTGGTACCTTTACTTCAGGATAGACTTTCAGATATACGTCATATTATTCAGGAAAAATCCTTAAAACTTCCTTGATGAAACCGGTAAGTATATGGAAATAAAATATCTACAGCACATAGACACCACCATCCACCACACCGTAGGTACTCAATGGAAAAGATTTATCCAAATTTTAGGACAAAACGTTCTTGACTTCTGACTTTCGTCGTTGTAAGTTTTGTTCTTCATCTCAGATTTAAATAATTCACCATGCGTTGAGTTCAAGTCTATGTTCAATTGAAAAAAAAAGTTCAAAGTACTACTTTCAATGACCTAAAACTGAACAAGGTACCCGGGGTATTTCAAAGACTAAACCCCCCTGTTTGAAAGGGGGATAGGAGAGGGGAAAGAGGGAGTTGCAACGTGGCAACAATGTATAATTGGGATTTGTCTGTTGGTTCCTCAAATTTTGAGTAGACGCAGGGTTGTCATTGGTTGGAGCTTTTGTGAAGAGATTTTACCAATGGATCTTAAATAGTGAGGGTACCTAAAGTTAATATTTTTAAGAGTAATCTAAATTCTAAAAGAACAGTAGAACTCAAATGAAAAAGAGTACCAAAAAAATGTTCCAACGAGTATAACCTTGGTTAAGGTCTAAATCCAAGGACGAATGCCTTAAGTAGTGGACCACTTTCTTAATTTCTATTATTTAAAATTAGTACGGTTCTTACAGTATATAAAGAACTTGTCCTTTAGATGCCATTTATACCTAGAACGGGATTTTCCCTCGATCAATACGCTACTCGTACACTAAAATTTTTGACCTGACTTGGATTTGAACCACCAGCCTTCAGATTGGACTTCCAATCACTTCACCATTGAGTTTGGTTACTCGAATACCTAGTACAGCTAGTACCTAAAGCATGATCTCTGGAGAAAGAATTGTGAAGTTAAAACCTGGCATTGAGGTGTAAGCACCAATATGGAAAACAATCATGTCCTCATTTCCCATGTCGATGTTATTTTTTAATTTTCCATTTCCCCCACCCTACCCTAACTTCTAGTCATTCCATCCCCCCACCCTACCCTACTCCTATTCAAACATAGTTACTGCATTTTTATTTCTATTTAAATTGAATGTAGGTCCTAGCTTGCCCCTACCTACCTATCCTATCCTATCTACCTGTGTAAAATTACCTACCTACCTATCTGCCTGTATTTCACACAATACCTACAAGATGTTTCACGAAATTTTAGTTGGTCAAAATACTGGGTGACTTTGAAATTAAACGACTGACCCAAGACGGATTTTTTTTTTTTTTTTTTTTTTTTTTTTTAAAAAGGGGCTTTTTTTGGGGGGGGAAAGGGGTTTTTTTTTTTTTTTTTTTTTTTTTTTTTAACAAAGGAGCTGTCTTTGGGGGGGAAAGTAGAATTTGAGTTTAGTAAAAACTAAAAACAGGGTAGGTAGTTGGTAGGTGTGCAGGTAGGTAAGGACTCTTAAAACAGAGAGAGAGAGAGAGAGAGAGAAGGAAAATAATCACATAACGTGTTCAGTGTGCTATGAAGGGTTAAGAAAATAAAATTCTGTTGTGAAATTGAAAAGTGTAATCAGGTATGTACGAATTTTACGACGAAGAGAGAGAGAGAGAGTGAGGGGGTAACCGAGAAAACTGAAGAGAGAGAGAAATAAGGAGAGATTAGAGAAATAAGGAGATAGAGAGAGAGAGAGAGAGTAATCGAGAGATAGAGTAGAGTAGAAAAGAAGTAAAAGAGGTAAAATGTAAAAAGGAGTGGAGGAGGTACCTACTTTAAATTATAGTATACTCTGGAGGACTCATTATTATTATTATCATTATTATTATTATAATAATATTATTATCTACTCAATGTACTCTATTTTAATGATGATGAAGGGAAATGCTTGTTAGATGTTGAGGCGTTGACACGAACTTTTTTATCCACCGCTTTCCTCTAAAGTCCTTAATCATCTAACATTTAAAAATAAAGTCATAATAAAGAAGCAGGAGGAGAATAAGAAGAAGGAGGAAAAAAAGAGGAAGAAGAAGAAGAAGGAGGAGGAGAAGAAGAAGAAGAAGAAGGAAGAGGAGAAGAAGAAGAAGAACGGGAAGTAAGAGGAGGAGACTATTAAGAAGAAAAGGGAAAGAAAGAATAGAGGACAGAGAGTAGGAAGAGAAGTAGATAGGAGAAGAGGAAGGAGTTGAAGGAGGTGAAGGAGGAGGAGAAAGAAGACTATTAAGAAGAAAAGGGTGAGGAAGAATAGACGACAGAGAGGAGGAGGAGGAGGAGGAGAAGATAAGCTAAGAATAACAAACTCTTTTCTTTATCAAGTTTTGACATTTTGCTATCCACGTGGCTAAAAAGAAAAGCTTTCTCCATAAATATACCTAATAATTATGTAACTTTAACATAGCTTAATGTTATCTACAGATTATATACATATACTTAGATAGATATTTTATGGAACCAAGCTTAATGTCCGACTAACCTTCCCTTTTTTTTACAACTAAGGTATTTTTTTATCTTGAAATTTTCTCTTTACTTATTATCTTAATTGTTTTTCTTGATGATTTTTCTTTATGCTCATTTTCTTGTTGAGTTTTCTCTTCACTTATTTTCTTGTTGAGTTTTTCCTCTTTGCTTATTTTCTTCTTGTTTTTCTCTTTACCTACTTATGTTTTTGTAATGATTTTTTACTTTACTTATTGGCTCCTTGATTTTCCTTATTTTCTTGTTGAGTTTTTTCTCTTTACTCATGTTTCTTGTTTCTTTTTCTCTTTACTCATGTTTCTTGTTTCTTTTTCTCTTTGTTTATTTTCTTGTTGACTTTTCTTTCATGTCATGAAAGCAATTTATTTCTACACCGTAAAAGTGTCGTGCAATTTATTCAAGAGACAACTCTGACAGTGATAGGAAAAAAAAAGAAAAACACTTACTCAATGAAATTGCCTTATTTCCTCTCACTCTCCCCTTTTCTCTCTTCCTCTCTCTCTCTCTCTCTTCCTCTCTCTCTTTCTTTCTCTCTCTCTCCTTTTCAATTTATCCTTTTCTACCTTTCTCTTTCCTTTGAGTTGAAGACATGAAATGTAAAGTGGAGAAGATAGAAGAAATGAGAAAGCAAGAGTGGAAGAGAGAAAGAGTTTGAGAGGAACGAAGTAAGGTTATGCATCAGCATTTGGGGTCTTTGAAGTGCTGATTTAAAACGAGATGGATGGATGGATACTAGTTAGATTTTGTTTACAATAGTTACAGAAATTTATTTTATTTATTTATTTATTTGATTACACGCTAAGCATCACGGCCATAAAAAAAAAAAATTAAAAAAAAATGATTTCCCAACATTACATTACTATTTCAACTGACTGTCTCATGGGAATATAATTGAGTTAGATGGTTAGGTAAAAGATGAAACTCCTAACGTTTTGCTTATAAGCCCAACTCTAGATTATTTTTTTATAATTGCATATTTCCATTTTTATGGTGAAAAAATATGTATCTAGATTGCTAACCAAAAACCAATTAATATTAGATACGGTAATCGGGCTTTAATTCCTTTGAATTGGAAAAACTCTAAACCAGGTCTAGGTAGGTATTATATTTCGATGAATGCGGAATGAGAGGAAGGGGAATCCCACGTCATCTGAATATATGGGATTTATATTATTTTCTCCCATCACAATAACAATTTCTATTTTTCCCATATCCATGTTCACCTCGATTCCAATTTACCCGTTCCGGGTTTCATTTCCCGCGTTCCTCTTCTCCCCTACTTTCATTTCAACGATTCCTATTCCATTTCGCCCGTTCCTCTTGGCTTTGTTTTGCTGATAGATACCTATGTACATAGATAAATCTCTTCCTCTCTCTCTCTCTCTCTCTCCCACAGGGACTTTGAGAGTTTGTACTCGTGTAACAGAGAGAGAGAGAGAGAGAGAGAGAGAGAAAGAGAGAATAAAAGCTAGAAAAATAAAAGAAAGTAAGAAAGAAAAGAGGGAGAGAGAGAGAGAACTGAATAAAAAAAATGTAAACAAAAATTTAAATTGAGGCCAATAAGAGTCCCTTGAGATTCTTGAGAATGCAGGTTGAAAAACTTGAGAGAGAATGAAATGCCGGAACAAAAGAAAGTAAAAGAATGACAAATTCATACGACGGAATTTCATCGGAAGGTAAGGAAAAAGGAACAGAGAAAGAGAGAGTATAGAGGAAGAGAGAGGAGGGAGAGAAGGGAGAGAAGAAAAAGAAGAATTTGATGTGAAGAAGTAGTGAAGAGAATGTGAAGGAACAATATTACAAGTTACAACATGCGTTAGGTACGAAAATAAAGTAAAAGAATGAATTTGATACGACGGAATTTCAACCGAAGGTAAGGAAAAAGGAACAGAGAAAGAGAGAGGATAGAGGAAGAGAGAAGAAAAAGAAGAATTTGATGTGAAGAAGTAGTGAAGAGAATGTGAAGGAACAATATTACAAGTTACAACATGCGTTAGGTACCTTTTCATTGTTTCTCACACTCCGTATTTTTTGCTCCCCCTATGTTGTGTCAAAGGAGCTTTTTGATTTTTTTTATATACAAAAAACGTGTTAGTATTAGTACCTACGAGTACCTATAGGATTTTCTTTTACCCATATACCTACCTGATACACATGATAATTCAGGGTTGGTCATAACTCTGAAGATTTCACTAGGATTTTCCATGCAATATAAAACGTCCTTACATTTCAACCCAACCAGGGAAAAAAAAATAAAATAAAATAACAAAATAATAATGATAATAATAATAAAACAGATTTGGTTTTAAAATTCCTCTCCTTCTCCAAACATTGGTAATGTTAATGTTTAATCATAGCCACCATTTTGTTATTTGTACTGTGGAGCAGAGAGTCTTTTGTGTATTCGCCACTGATTTGTATTATTTTACAAGGAAACATTTCGTTCTTCGCTTCTAGTCTATGCTTCTAGGGAAAACAATTTTGACTTAAAAGCATTTTTTATGTTTGGAAATTGAATTTTTCCTTTCCCATGCACACTGTAAAAATAATTTGTTGGTTCTCTCTCTCTCTCTCCCTCTCTCTCTCTCTCGCTCGCTCTCTCTTTCTCTCTCTCCCTCTCTCTCATCTCTCTCTCTAGCCTTGTTCAATCTCATTTTGGAGAGTCATCCACCTGCAAAATTATGTTCCCCAGACCCTATTATACCCTAGTACCCTATTAATGTACGAATGACAGTCATTGCATTCCTTCTCAGACTCGAAAGTGTTGAGATTTTGAGCCATACGTTTCCGAACTTAATTAAAATTTTCCACCCATATACCTACATACATACATACATATTATTTATACATACTATACATACATTTATGTACATACATAGAATCCACAGTGCAGCACCAGAAGAGTATTTACAGTACTAAAGGGAGGAGGGGGGAGGTCTCCCCTGCACGTAGGATAAGAAATGTAGGAAAGGAAGGGAAAAGAATATAGGTAGGGGAAATGGAGGGGGAGTGGGAGTAGGAGAGAGAGAAAAAGAGGTATTGGGAGGGGAGTGAGGAGGAGAAGGCGAGGAAGAGGAAAGTAGGGGAAAGGAAAGAAGAGGTATTGGGAGGGGAGAGAGGAGGAGAAGGCGAGGAAGAGGAAAGTATTTTTATATATACAAAAAACGTGTTAGTACCTACGAGTACCTATAGGATTTTCTTTTACTTATATACCTACCTGATACACATGATAATTCAGGGTTGGTCATAACTCTGAAGATTTCACTCGGATTTTCCGTGCAATATAAAATGTCCTTGGATATGAAACACACTGTATATTTTATGTTTGTTTAGTTCTGGAATACGGGGATCAAACTAGACTTAGCCAAGTTAACCCGTTACTCTTCTCTGGGTCTTAAGGTCCCAAACAGAATAGTTTCTGATTCTGACCCGATAATGTATTAGATCTGGTATAGACCATGGTTATTGTTTCTTACGCGATAAATCGCAAACAGTTTCTCCTATTCACTTGAAATAAGGCAAATATGTAGGGAACTCTGATGATGTTAATACCAAAAAAATCTACTTGTTTTCTATAATAAAGTTGACGATTCATAACTTAACTTATTTTACCCCCAATATTCTCTTCACATTGTGGGATCGTACAACGAGTACGATGAAATAAACCCTAGTTCCCTATTATACCCTAGTACCCTAT
>NW_007379835.1:0-1566 GCF_000475195.1 Diaphorina citri
CTGTATTCCGAGAGTTAGTACAGGAGAAACCTTATGATGCGGGGGAGAATAAATATGAAGAGAAACCTGAGGAACCTATACCTCAGAATAATAAACCTGTACGTACACAAAGCTTTCATCAGCAACAAGAAGACAGATATGCAGCACTGAGAGATATCTGTCTTGAGGAACCAGGAGGCCCTGGTAGTGATAAGGATAGCAACACAGACGAAGTCAAACGAGATGGATACAAAACACTCGAGATATCTGTCTTGAGGAACCAGGAGGCCCTGGTAGTGATAAGGATAGCAACACAGACGAAGTCAAACGAGATGGATACAAAACACTGGACGATGAAACATCTTATATGCAACTAAATAATATCAAGAGTCAGGGAGAAGACAAGGGGAGTGACAAGGATGAAAGTCCTGTAGACGAGAATGAGAAGAATTCCTACATGAAGTTCACATCATTCAATGGTGATGAACAGAATATAGTGAGTGACAAGGAGGAGGATAGTGTAGCAGAGGAGTTACAAGTGAAGGAAGAGGATGAAGAAGGAAGAGATTTACTGGATGTGTCACGACCACAGAGTTACAGTGAGAGTACAGAGTCTCCTACCACTATATTCAAAGAACCTCAATGTATCATCGAGTCTACTATAGTAGAGGAAGAAGATATTGAGAATGTTAGTCCCTTGGAGAATGACAAAAGCAAACGAGACTTTGCTGATAAAGGTAGTCGAGAGTTTGGAGATAAAGTTGCGTCTAAGAAAGACAACGCGTCTTGGGCATGTTTTGAGGAGCCAGTTCCTATTCCTATACAACCGAGTCCTGTACCCAAGGATAGCATTAGTCCTTCCCCTTGGTCTGCTACTGAGGATGCCTCCTCCCCAGGTACGGATGCTGTATTCAAAGCCCCTCCTGTCAAGATGAGTAAACCAAAGAAATCTCGAAACCACGAACCCAAGTGGGTGGATATTTCTAATCCTCCAGCTTGCATAAATTGTGGGGACCAGTTTTGTCTTCTGTTTGCACATCGGTATCTTGTCCCACACAAAGTGTATGTTATCGGCGTTTCCTGTGTTTCGAAAACTGGATGAAGCTAGAAAAAAAAGGTAGGTCCAATATTATGCAAGGAACGAAAAAATCTATTTAAACACTCCTACGCACCTTACAATGTTTGACATTTTGATAACTTGAACGTCCAATATTATGCAAGGAACGAAAAAATCTATTTAAACACTCCTACGCACCTTACAATGTTTGACATTTTGATAACTTGACATTTAAAACACCTTTTGTACATTAAAGGAACAATGACATTTGCTCTGTACCTACTGCCTCAAAAATGATATAAATAGACCTAAGCTCAGGTACCACCTACAACATGTATAAGTATTACCTTCTGACTGAGACTGTTATGTTTAAAACTTGGTTCAATATAAGGCAAATGGATTAAAAAACCTGATTGGTTCTTTTTGAAAGCAACCTGTGTGGCTGGGTGGGTATCACACTCACTGCTTGCATTTTGCATTCCAAGGGTTTGATTCCCAGTTCTCACAGCTGGGTCATTTTTTTTTTTTTT